>NC_056630.2:13048267-13355767 GCF_002870075.4 Lactuca sativa | reverse complement strand
TGATTTGAGTAGAATGAAGTGCAATAATCACAAGGAGGATGAATTATACTTACCAAGAGTGGAAGAACACTTGATGATCAGCCTTGGGATCTCGAATTAGAGAGAAAAGTTTGAGGGAAAAGTTGGAGTTGGATCTTTGGTGAAATGAGAGTAATTGAAAGAAAAATGAGGAGAGAGGTTGAGTGACCAGCCCTAAAAACGTGGGGATGGCTTGTGAGAGGGGTAAAAGTACAAGGAAGTGACAAGGTATGGTGGGGAGGAGTGTGGGTTAGGCATGGAGTGGGCATGGGCTTGCTTGTGTCATAAAATAAGGTAAAGTCAACACTCTACCTTTGTACTTCACCTACTCTCTTTTGGATAAGGTTTTATCCTTAAAACATGATTATTCATTACTTAAGGGGTCTTATATGTTAAAATAAAGTTTTGGGTGAAAATCCCGTGTTAAAACAATTAAAAACGGGCCTAAAACGCAACATTAGTCGAAAACCGGGAGAAAAGAGGCTTCCCAGCGAGACCTCTCGGTCCTGGCCGAGGTTCGGTCCTCCTGAGGCTGGGTTCGGTCCCTAATGCTGCTAGGCGCGAAGCGAAGGGGGCGAAGAAGCGAGAGGCGAGGGCTCGGTGTTCTCAGAAGCGAAGGCTCGGTCTTCAGAAGAGAAAGTGATCAGACCCGAAATGTGCCGAAGGTTCGGGTTCGGGCGTGTAGGCGAGGTTCGGGCCCGAGAGGACCTTTTGGGTTCGGTTCAGCAGCCTTCGGCTCAGAAGGGTTCGGTTCCTAAGAGGGGTTTCGGGTCCTAAGAGGGGTTTCGGGTCCTTAAGTCCGTTTTTCGCGTAGACTTCCGTTTTTGGGTTGTTTTCGCCAAATTCGAGGGTCGGGATGCCCCAAGTGATTATTGAAAGTTGAGAGAGATTTGAGAGACGTTCCACATACTTAGAGAGATTTGGGAGAGATTTGACATTCTTGGAGAGATTTCTCATACAAAGAGATATTTGGGAGAGATTTCACATACTTAGAGAGATTTGGGAGAGATTTGACATTCTTGGAGAGATTTCTCATACAAAGAGATATTTGGGAGAGATTTCACATACTTAGAGAGATTTGGGAGAGATTTGACATTCTTGGAGAGATTTCTCATACAAAGAGATATTTGGGAGAGATTTCACATACTTAGAGAGATTTGACATTCTTGGAGAGATTTCTCATACAAAGAGATATTTGGGAGAGATTTCACATACTTAGAGAGATTTGGGAGAGATTTGACATTCTTGGAGAGATTTCTCATACAAAGAGATATTTGGGAGAGATTTCACATACTTAGAGAGATTTAGGAGAGATTTGACAATAAAGAGAGATAGAGTGAAAACGACTGAGAGTGGTTTCATGTGTGACAATAATGAGTGTTTGGCTCCTCAACGCAAGGTCCGTGAACCCCGTTAAGCCATGTTTTAGGATCTTACACACTCCCGATGAGTATGCAACATTGTTTTATTGTTCTTGTTCATTGCTTAGTACTAAGGTTAAGAAAAATTAAACACACAATTTTTTCCAGGTGATGTTTTTCTCATTAAGATAGTGAGTTATACAGAAATTACATAATACAAACCCTAATATACAAGGTTTAATTGAGTTGACCGATTTGACTAGTTGACTTTGTCCGGATTAGACTTGACCCGAATTTGACTATTGTCACATTGTATGTGGTTGGTATTTTGGGGGTAACTCACTAAGCTTTTGGGATTACATTTCAGTGTATTGTTTTAGGTACTTCAGGAGATTGTGGCAAGGCGAAGGCGTGATCGTACCGCTCCTCATGTTTTATGATTCATGTGATATGGTTCTGGGGGATACTCTGATGTTTAAACTATTTTGAAAATAAGATGTATGAACTTAATGGTTTTTGAATGAAATAAAATGTTTTAAATTGGCTCAAGTTTTTGGTCGTTACACATGGATACACGATAAATTGGTCATTAAAAATGTAAAGTTTAGATTCTTTATACACCACATTTGATGTATAGATTTCACTGACCTTAAATTGTTCGTCAGACTTCACTAATATTTTTGTATGGACCACTGAGAACCGAATAGTCCAATCAAAACGAATAATAATTGTTTTTTATTTATTTATACATTTTTCTTGTGTTAGGTCTTTATTTAGTTAAGATATTATCGTTTGTTTTATTCCGGTTCATGACATTCTATGGAAATTTTTAAACTTTAAAAACATAGCTTGTTAATGTAAAAATTATGTATTCTTTTAAAAAAATTAAATCTTCAAAGCCAAATAGTAAAAACCGATCCAACCAAATTATAATTTGGATGGTTCAAATCGAATTTTGATACAATTTTAGATTATCTGGATTATTGTTTTCAAATCAAAAATTAATTTGAATTCATTTATTTGATTGGGTCGAACTGATGTATTCAAAATAGATACCCAAATTTATAACATGATTCAATGACTATACAATTTTATATATCAACATCGAACTCATTTTTGTTCCATCTAATGATGAAATTTTTGATGTCTTTACTAAGGCATTAGACGAAACCAAGTTCAATAGGTTTCTGAACAAAATGGGAATGATGATGTCTGGTCCATAATTCTTCCAAGAGGCTTGTAGTCTCTGATGGAAACATTAGAAAGTAAAATAATTTCGAAGTCAAATTCGTTTCTCATCGGAATTGTTTCCTCTCAGAAAATGTAGGATCATTTTATGTGTCTTTTAGTCTAACCTATTTTTATAGTTTTTAAGTTGTTCAGCTTTCCTCATATCTTAAAGTTTCTGACCGATATAGTTACATTGGTGTGCTTCTAATCATCTTATCTTGAAGTTTGTAACATCTCGATTCCCGAGTATGAGAATTTTATTAAAAAGAAAATTTTTCGCTTGGAACTCGTCGAGTTGATGGCCTCAACTTGACGTCTTGAAAGTTTCTGGGCCGCATATCTTTTTGGACCAACTCGACAAGTCGAAGAGGAAAAGTCTAGGAGTAGGTGGCTGAATATGAAACCCTAATTTTTAGGGTGTTGCACCTTATTTAAAGGCCTTAAGTCCCATTGTTGGCAACCCTAATAGCCTCCTCTGTCCAGAAACCCTAAATTTGTTGCATCTTATCCCAAGTTGAGTGTGTCAGCTTAAAAGTTGTTTATTTTGGTCTCATTTTGAAAGAGCTTTAAGTTGGTGGTGCCTAGCTTGAAGGGTGAAGCTATAGATCCAGAATCTCCTTGAGTTTAGCTACTCTTTTGGGGTAAAAATTCGAGAACTTGCTTGTCTATTTCTTTGATCTATTTCTTGGAAGTTTATTGTCATATTTTGCTCATTTGGGGGATTGTTCTTGGGTTAAGTATTTCATGAAGTTATCACTTCAGATCTGGACATCTTATGGCCTCATTGGAATTAAATTTGCAAGATTTATCAAGTTCTAGGCCTCTTTCTTGCTTTAGGTCCCTTATTAAGCCTTTCTTGAGTATTGGAGCCTCCTAGTGTCATGCATGGACGTACAGTTAGCAACTTTACGTGGGTTTCCATCCCTTGGGTATCAGATCTGCATTTTCTAAGCATTAGATTCGATAACAAGGGGTTGACTGTGTTAAGACTGGGAAAACTCGATGGGTTGTCCCAACAACTCGACGAGTTGGCTCGGGTTTTCCCGCTTCTCTGGATATTATAGGAACTCGATGAGTTGGTCCTGATAACTCGGCGAGTTGTCTTGGGTTTTCCCGCTTCTCTGGATACTGTAGGAACTTAACGAGTTGGTCCTGATAACTCGGCTAGTTGGCTCGGGTGTTCTCGCTTATCTGGATGTTGTAGTAACTCGGCGAGTTGGTATGTGCACTCGACGAGTTGGGTCAAAATGGTATGTTGGCCTTGACTATTGAATTTGACTTTGACCATGGTTGACCCAGTTTGACTTTGAGGGCATTTTGGGTATTTCAGGGTTTTTATAGAAACAGTCACATGGTGGTTGTAGGCATTTGATTTCGGAACTGAGTTTGGAGTTGGATTTTACCGGTTCAGCACAACTTCCGAGGTAAGTTTTCTCACTATACTTGCGGGTCGAAGGCACCAATGTAGTCCCTTGGATTGATATCATGTTGTGCATGTTATGCTATAGTGGTTTGGTAGATCAGTATCCTAATAGTTAGGATGATTTTATGCATTGTGATATGTAAGATCTGTTTATTTGTTTGCTAGCTGGTTAATTGTATGGTTATATGTATTATGTGGACGTGATTGGTTAGTGGCCGAGGCTTCACTGCTTTGTGTGTAAGCCAACAGGTCGGGGTATTCCAACCCGATGGTTGAGGGCCTAGGGTATTCCATCCCGAGGATGATTGGACCCATAGTATGTTGGCATTCCAACTCAATGGTTGAGGGCCTGGGGTATCCTAACCCTATGGTTGATTGGACCCATAATATATTGGCATTCCAACCCGATGGTTGATTGGGCCCATAGTATGCTGTTATTATATCTATGCTACTTGTTATGTATTGGTATTTTGGGGGAAAGTCACTAAGCTTGGGGCTTACAGTTTTGGATTATGTTCCAAGTACTTTAGAGGACCGCGGGAAGGCAAAGGTGTGATCGTGCACGTCCTCATGTTTTGTTTTACGATTTTGGGAATTTTCTTATATGGAACTGATTTTGAAAACAATTTGTAAACAATGATGGTTTGAGGTTTGTTTTAAAAAGTTTAAATTTTCAAGAATTCTATGAATGTTGCAAGTTGGTATCAGAGCCTTGGTTTGAGTAAATTGGAGGAACACTCGTGTGAATCCAGTCTCAAACTAAGGACAAGATTTTTAAAAATGATTTTCCCAAATGGTTTTCAAAATACTCAAGGAGGGTGCGATGTGTACGATAAGCCAGAGCCAATAAGTAGACCTCTAAATACCATATTGATGTTTGATATTATGTTATGTTAGAAAAACATGCGAGTGATAGGCTAGGGATCTTCAAGAATTGCATGATAGAATTTTCTGATTTTATGATGCCTGATAGCCTAGGACCTTTCTTTTATGGAATTGATATCATTACTATAGTTGCTTAGTGTATGCATCATGGTTATATATAACAAATATCTTATAGCCTGAGAATGTTTGGTCTGGCCTTATTCTCGGTTCTTGTTTGATGAAGGGCTTAGGGTAGGATCAAATATTCGAATTTCTATCGGGTCCAGTGTAATGTATGGCTAGCATACATGAGTTTTGCAGGGTTGGTGGAAGTTTCATGGATGAGTCGTGTGGGGTCAGCCAACCAGTTGTGAAATGTTTAGCCTTTCCTCTAGGGCGTGAGGATCAAGTGTCAGTCTATGCTTATGAGTGTTGTTAGGGCAGTGTGATGATTCTTGAGACAAACACAATTAGGTGTGGAAGGTAGTATATCCCGTACTACTGAAAGCTCAGGACACGTACACGTAGTGAGGAAGTCACAACCCATAGGGATTTGTTGGGAGTTGGTTCCCCTGTATTATATGTGGATTATCTGATATCTTCCTGGTGTATGTTCAGTATAGTGACTAAGAGACGAGTTGAGATCGGATCCGGGTCGGGATCAGGATCTGGCAGTCAGGATGGGCTGGCATTGTCAAAGGACTGCATCAGGGAGATCATCTGCGTGGAGGTGGTTGCTATTGTCCGGGGTCAGATTCCGGAGATGTTTGGGTCTATCAAGACCGCAATGATGGAGTTATTTGATGATCGCGATGCAGGCATTGCTGAGATGGCTGCTGCTGCTGCCTCCATAGTCGTGGCGGCTGCAGGTGTGGGGACAAGGCGGGCCTTTCGGTATCAAAAATTTGATAATACGAAGCTCCCGACTTTCAATGGAGTTCATGACTCGATCATAGCCACGAGGTGGCTTTCTAATATGGAGGGATGTTTCTTCACTTGTTCATGCCCTGCTGACTAGAAGACCGGGTGCGCTCTGAACCTTCTGAGGTTCAGAGCGAAGGATTGGTGGAGGCTTGCTACTTGTTCTTATTCTGCTAAGCAGAGAGTTTTTGTATATGGGAATGGTTTTCTGAGATGGTCCACTCCTGGTATGTTCCGCTAGTGGAGCATGAGAGGTTAGCATAGAAGTATCTAGACTTGAGACAAGGTTCTGAGTCGGTGACGAAGATCACCAAGATCTTTACGGAGAGAGCTATGTTCTGCCTTGAGTTTGCTGCATCTGAGCAGGCTCAGATTACCAGTTACTTGAGCATTCTCAAGACAAAGATCAGAAAATTTGTTTCTACTCAACGCTACAGTTCATTGTTGAAGATGCAGGAAGCCGCTAGGCGACGTGAGATTGAGATTGAGTTGCAGACTCGGGAGTCGAGACCGGCCTACGCCGAAGCGGTTCAGGGTCGTTGACTCCAATTCGGGGAGTTGTAGGGGTCGCACTTGTGGGAAGTGCTGCAAGGTACATGATGGTGTTTGTCAGTCTTCTTCGGGTTGCCACAAGTATGGCAAGAAGGGCCACATTGCGAGGGATTGTCGGTAATAGACTCCAACTTCGGGCATCAGACTGTGTTACCATTTTGATCAGGTGGGCCATATGAAGGCCCAATGTCCCTTGTTAGCCGCCAAGACGGCATAGGCTCCAGCGCCGGCTACTTTGAGGATCACTGGCGGGAGTCAGGGCAGGGTGGAGCCCCCGAGGGCTCGAGGTCGCACTTTCCAGCTCACTGCCGAGGAGGCCAAGACATCACCAGATGTCGTCACTGGTATGTTTCTATCCCTTATTTTATTCATTATGTTTGTTTTATACTCATATGTTTGTACCTTTGTTAGGTACGTTCTTAGTGAACTCCTTGCCTGCTTTAGTGTTGTTTGACTCGGGTGCGAGTCGGTATTTTGTTTCTCGGTCCTTCAGTAGGGAGTTTGTTTTTCCTATGGGGGAGTTGGATTGTCCGTTGCGAATTTCTATTGCCAACGAACATGGGGTTTCTGCTTCTTTGGTTTATCAGGATTGCGATCCATAGATCTTTGGGGTATCCCTTCCGATTGATTTGATTTCGATTCCTATGGGGGATGTCTGTGTGATTGTGGGTATTGACTGGCTAAGCCGCGTTGGTGTCATGATTGACTGCGAGGGCCAACGTATGGTAGTTCGAACCCCAAGTGGGGGAGAACTGGTTATTTATGGAGAGGGCACTAGTTTGGGTTCAGGGTTTTGTTCGGCAGCCAGGGTTCGACAGTATATTCAACACAGGTGTGCAGGTTATTTGGTTTATATAATGGATACGCGGGTTGGGGATCAGGTGTCAATGGCTGATGTTCTGTGTAACATCGGGACTTCCATGTATCATATTTTAACTATTTATTTTTGAGTTAAGAAAAGGGACTCGACGAGTTGACGCCTAAACTCGTCGAGTAGGAACGCGACTGGTGACTCGGATTAATGAAGATTCGATGAGTCGGCAAGACGACTCGACTAGTCCGTGCTGTGGACAGAAACCCTAAATCTTTGGGTATGTGCCCTATTTAAGGGTCCTTATGGCCTTCATTGACGACCACCTTCACCCTTGAGAGATCCCTACGAACCAGAGAGCATAGAGAGTGAGAGAAAAGCCATCGTGAGCTTTATTGGTGTGATTTTGCAAAGGAAAAGAAGGGTTTCAGCAAGAATGACCAAAGGAGGTTGTCATTATGAGATTTTTGAGCAAGGAGCTTCACTTTGAGGTAAAAAATCGGCCCTCTCTTTCTGTATGGTGTAAATTTCATGAATCTAGGGTTTATTGACTCTTGTCTTCAAAGGATTATGGAGTATGAAGTCCCAATGTGGAATAAGCATTATATCTGGACCTTAAGAGGTCCGGAGAGTCCCAAACTTCCATCTTTAAGCAGTCCACTTGGAGTTGTGGACCTTGGTTGCCAATTTAGGAGCTATTTCATCAAATAAGGATATATAAGTGTTGCATGAGCTTAAATATTGGACCTTTACATGATTTTTGGGTGTTAGGAGGTCAGATCTATAAGTTAGAGAAGCAGATCTAACCTCAGAAGGTCATTTGAGTGTTGCCATAAAGGGAACTCGCCGAGTTCATAAGGGGACTCGACGAGTCGAGTCGGGTTGCCCCGCGATTCATGACCAATGGTAACCCGTCGAGTGAAAGGCTAACTCGACAAGTCGAGTGAGGCCTTAGGGGATTCTGATAACATGCATGGACTCGCTGAGTCACCCGAGTGCACTCGATGAGTCTGGTCAAAGTTTGACCGTTGACTAGAGTCGACTTCAGTTGACCTTAGGGTTTTGGTCAAGCTGATTCAAGAGAGGTCAGGGAAGGGTAGATTGGTCTTCTACCCATTCTTTAGAGATGAGGACAAGTGAAAGTATTGATTAGAGGTGTTATCATTTTGATAGGAGGAGGCTAGGTCAGGTTATCGAGCACGAGAGGTTATCCGACATCATACGAGGTGAGTCTTCTCACTATACTTTACCTAGAGGGTAATTATGTGTGACCGGAAGGTCTTATGTGCTGTGATGAGTATGTGATGTATGATGTTATATGATATGTATGTGTTATGTTATGTTATGAGTATTATGATATGGACCGGAAGGTCAACAGTGTACGGTCTGGAAGGTCAGAGAAGTGGGACCGGAAGGTCTACCAGGATTATGGAGCGGAAGTCCCCCGAGACACATTGACCAGAAGGTCTTGTATAGTATTAGCCTTGAGTGGCGTACATTCGACTAAGTAACTCTGCTCAAATCCACAACCAAACAAGGAACATGAATTAAGGTGGAATCACTCACTCTAAGTCTGCAACATCTTAGTTATGCATAACCCTGATGTATATGCTAAGCCATCATAGCTTCTCTAAACGGATCTTTTAGTTCTTTTGGATACTGTGATCTTTTCCAATAAGTGAGTGATTAAAATTACTTTTAAGTGTATTCCCCCAAGTTTTAATCTTATATAAATATAAATTAATTTTTAAAGTAGTTATTAGATCGAAGACGTGCCGCTGCTCGTTGACGACTCTGGGGTTGATTCTCCTGCGGTGATCATCAGGATTCGTCCGTCCGTGCCTGAGTTCCTTGTTATCGGGCAGTCCCTATGATAGTGTCCAGTCTCACCACAGCCATAGTAGGCTTGGTTTTCTTCAACTCCGGGGATTTGGGAGATCGTTTGAGTCGGTGCCCTGCAGAAACGGACTGTGTGTCCCTTTCTGTGGCAGTTCAGACACTGAATTTCCCGGCATACTTCGGTGTGGTGATAGTTGCACTTTCCACACTTCAGGAGGGTTCCAGCATATCGACTGGCAGGTGCTGGAATAGCAAGCGTTGTAGCGGCGTACATAGTACTCACTTGTTGCTCTTCTGGGGGTTCCTGTGTTGTTCGCTTCTTCTTCCTCTTGTTCCTCGACTTCTGTTTATAGTCCTTTCCCTTTGCTGGCTCGGGAACGGGGACTTCCACGCCATGGTGGACTCCATGGTCAAAGATTCATTGGGCCAGGCGTTTGGCGCTATCAAATGTGGTTGGGTTAGATGACAGTACATCTCCTTGGATTGGGGCAGTCAGACCCCAAATGTACCTTTCTATCTTCTTACTCTCTAGAGTAACCATTTCCGGGCATAGTGCTGCCAGGTCAAAAAACCTGTCAGTGTAGGTCACTATGTCTGAGCCAACCATGGTATGCTCCCATAGTTCTTGTTCCAGCTTTTGTACTTCGCCACTTGGGCAATACTCTTCCATCATTAAGTCTTTTAGGTTTTCCTAACCTGCTGAGTTAGCCACTGATGGGGTCAGTGACTTAACATGGTTGTTCCATCATGTCAGGGCCCTTTTGGAGAAGGTACCGAATCTGTTTTCTCGAACCATCGCATTACAGCGATGACTCCACCATTTCCATTAAAGGAAAGGGGTTTGCAGTTGGTGAAGTCCTTGTAGGAGCACTCTCTTGAGCGCACAGGGAGCTCACCTCGAGTAGAATGAACAGGTGTTCCACCTCCACTGGAACTGGTAGGATGATATTGAGCCATGGTTGTTGCCACAGCCGCAACTACTGCAACATTTAGAGTTGCCGCATCGATTTCTGGAGAATGTGTTGGAGTTATCAGAGTAGTGCGTCTTTTTGATCTGCGAGGAGCCCTCTTTGCTAAAAGAGTACAAAGATGAGATGGGAATAAGTCTATAGCAGTGGAGATAAGCCGAAAGCTAAAAGACAAGGTTATCCTAGTTCTGAGTGTATCCGATCCTGACTTCCAAAGGGTTCTGGAAACAATTCATAAAAAGTCTATACTGAATAAACTTTATGAACTAGGAATGGCTATCCTCGAATGAATATCTGTTACCTGAATAACTGTTACCAGCTGCATGTAAAGAAAATAAACCTAACATATAGGGTGAGCAGTGTTTCCACTAACTCATTAAGTTAACCAAGATTATTATTTATTAGTCTGACGCATATGACGTTGTGGTTACTTCGGCTGACCTTTATTTGAAAACTTCTCATGAACTTGCTCTTGTTCCTCCTTGACTTTTATGTTGACTACTATGAGGAAGTGGTTACATCTATCTGGGTTTGTCGTGTGAGAATGGATGTGACTAGAGAATCTATGAGATTTAAGGTAACTTTATGGGGTGATCCTTATAGAGTCCTTCTATAATTGTACAATGTATACAAGTTGTATATAATTCCTGATTAAACAGACCTTCGAATAAGTGATCCTACTCCAAAACCACAACCAAACAAGGAATAGGTAGTGAAGCGTAGATCACAAATTCTAAGACTATAAAACCTCAATTATATATAACCTTGGGAGTATACATTGCAAGATTATAGACCTATCCGTAAGGGTCCTTTAAGTTATCACATAAGTTATTTATATAGAGCCTAAAATACTCTTATAGTACTTTAATGTAATGTACTTGATCTAGAATTCTCTTGACTGGTGTTTAGGTAAGTTGTAAGACTGTTACAACACCACATCACTCCCAAACACATGTCGGTCACATCTCAAATGAATATAGTTGATCAGGCTATATTGATTCTAGCTATGATTACATAATTGTTCAGGTTTGACGACAGTGTTCAACCTTTAAATACTTTAGTTTTGTTCTTCTTGTGATACTTGGTCTACATGTATAAGCAAGTAGGTAGATTTTTATAACTTATCGTTATACTCCTAAGATGTATCATTAGCCAGAGCACTTAAACCCCATTGTATTTATAGTTGTATATCTTTTATCGGTTGATATACTTAGTTCACTATAAACAATGCTCTGATACCAATCTGTCACACCCCAAAACAGGAACGGCGGAAACGTTCGGGTGTGGAGGACGTCACGTTTAGTATCACAAGACATGTATCATAGTAAGCAAGTATTGAACAACCATTTCATTGGAAAGAAAGTGTTTACAAAATATGTGTTCACAAAACATAGAGTACATAAGCAAATAACAAAGCAAGACTTGAAGCTATACTGCTCCATCTTCTGAATTCCCAGAGCGAGTACTTGTCTATTAGTTTCCTGAGAATACAAGTTATTTGAAAGAGTTGATCAGCAATTAAGCTGGTGAGTTCATAAGATTTTAGTGATGTAAGTAAGTCATAGAAAGTTGTTGAAAAATGTAGTTGAAATGTAGTAAGTTATAAGTTATGTTTTAGAAAAGTTCTCCTGTTCCTTTAGAAAATCCTATATTTCCTACTTTGATGAAAGATACGTAAAAATGATTCTACAATCCTTTCTATGAGTACTAAATGGATACAAGTTATATAAAACTCAGAGTAAAAAAAAAACAATCGACTGTGCACATCTGACCTAAGCCCATAACCAAACAAGGAACAGGAAGTAAAGCGGATAGCACACACCCCATTGTTTGTTAGGTCCTTGTTGTATGTAACCCTGGTGTATTCACTTGTTACTCATAGAGTTAATTGTAAAAGTTCCTTTATATTTAATGAAAAGACTCTTTAAGAAAACCCTTATTTCTTATAATAAAATGGTGACCACATTGATTACTTCTATAATCACTTAGTTTATACTGGCTATATATGATCTAATATCAAATAGATAGTTAATTGGGTGAATCTGTCCTAAGCCCACAACCAAACAAGGAACAAGAAGTAAGGCGGAAAGCACATATCCGACTACCTGTTGGGTATTAATGATATATAACCATGATGTATAAACTAAGGTATTATAGAGTCAATCACCTAAAGTCCTTTAAGTTTATACTGGTTTAATAAAATGGATTAAACCCTTTACTGGTAAGTTTCTAGTTGTGTATACCAAAAGTTATGATTTGAAAAGTATGCTTTGTACTAGAAAACTGTGCATTTAATTAGTGTCCTATGACTTGACCCATACCTGGTACCCCTTATGATGACTTAATGTATACGAAACATATATATAACTAAGATCGAATAGATAATAGGCTAGGTGAATGTAGCACCTGGTTCTTGGTACGTATTCTTTTATTAATTCTTTAAAATGTTTTTCATTTTGGCCTTGGACTCGGTGAGTTGAAGGACCAACTCGCCGAGTAGAAGCGGGATGAGACGTAGGGTTTAAGCAGTGGACTTGACGAGTCGGGTCCCGGACTCGGCGAGTAGGCCCTGTCTGGACAAAAACCCGAACCCGAGGGTTTGCACCCTATTTAAACACCTTAACTCGGCCTCCTTTGTGTCATTTGCTACCAGAAGACCCCCATAGCAAACCCTAGCCGTTATTGAAGCAATCTAAGGCATTTGGAGTGATTTTGGTGCTTTTGTGATCCAAGGAAGGAAGGAAAAGCTTGAAGGATCAAGAGGAGGCTAGAAGGATCCAATTTTGAGCATCATTTGCAGTCTACAGAAGGTATAGAGTCTATACCTTGTTTGTTCTTTTGATAGATCCCATTTTGTGGAGTTCTAGGGCTTTTCTAAGCCATTTTGGTCACCAACCATGATTGCAAGCATGGTTAGGTGTAACATCCGGATTCCCAGGTATATTATTTTATTCCTTTATTTTTGAAGGTTGGGAGGGGACTCAGCGAGTTGGTGCTTAGACTCGCCGAGTATGGTCGCGGATTCTTATCCGGGTTCACAGCTGGACTCGGCGAGTTCATGAGTGGACTCGGCGAGTCCATGCTGTTTAATGAAACCCTAATTTCCAGGGTTTGGGACCTATTTAAAGGCCCTTAGGGTCGTCATTTGCGGCTACCAAACCCCAGAGAGAAACCCTTAGAGATCTAAAGCGTTTGTGTGGAAGGAGAGGCCACTTTTGATCATTTTGTTGGTGTGATTGCAAGAAGGAGGTGACCAAGGCAAGAGGAGGCTGATGGAGGAGCGATTATGGTGATTTCAGAGTTCAGAGACTTCACCTTGAGGTATTTATTCGGACCTTCTTCAGATTTGGTGTTGAGTCTTAGAGTTAGGGTTTTCTAACCCCTTTAGAGGATGGATATGTGGAGAAATTGGTCCCTTCTCGAGTTTATGCTTTGGATCTGGACTCAAAGAGGTCCAAAGACCTTAACCCTTGGAGCTTTATGAGTTATTTTGGAAGCCATGAACTTAGGATGTTATTTTTTGGGGCTAAATCACCAAGTGAGACCATCTAGATGTTGTATGAGTGTCAAGGTCTGAACTTTACGTGATTAGCATGCTTGGGAAGGTCAGATATATGGATTAAAGGAACAGATCTGACCTCAGGAGGTCAATGGAGTTTGTGCATGGCATGAACTCGCCGAGTCCAAAGATCAGACTCAGCGAGTAGGGTTTAGGTTTCTCGTAAATCACTCGGTGAGTAGACTTGCCGAGTTGAGGAAATAACTCAGTGAGTCGGAGGGGGATGAGAGGACTGGAGTTCAAGGCGGAACTCGCCGAGTTGTTCTTGAGACTCGGTGAGTTGAGTCGGGGTGGCCCCGCGATTCATGCCAGGTGTGACTCGTCGAGCAAGGGGATGAACTCGACGTGCCAAACGGGACTAAAGAGTTAGTGGACACGTGTAGACTCGCCGAGTCGCCCAAGTGCACTCGACGAGTCGGGTCAAAGTTTGATCGTTGACTTTTGTTGACTTTTAGGGTTTGGTCAACAATGGGGCCGTTGAGCCAAGAGAGGGGTAAAATGGTCTTTTACCCTTCTGAGGATTCCAAGAGAGAGTTGATTCTAGTCTCGAGAGTCATATTTACGAGAGTATTTACCTTATGTGATCAGGCGGAGGCTAGACCAGATTTCTACCGAGTCAGAGATTTACCGAGATATCTGAGGTGAGTCTTCTCACTATACCTCACCTTGAGTGGTAACAGAGTTATGTGACAGAGTTATTGTATGCTATTTATGTGATGTGTTGCACTGCATTATTTCTATGTGATTTATGCCGTGTGTATATCAGAGTATATCAGAGTTAGAACCGGAAGGTTCACAAAGCTAGGACCATAGGGTCCACAGAGTTAGATGTGGCAGTGTATTTGTATGCTATTTATGTGTTGGGATTTATTATTTCTATGTGATTTATGCCATGTGTATGTCATAGTATATCAAAGTTAGAACCGGAAGGTTCACAAAGCTAGGACCAGAGGGTCCACAGAGTTAGGGCTCAAGGGCCCGCAAAGTTATAGCCTCGAGTGGCTAGTACATGTTATGCGTGGTATTTTGGGAAACTCACTAAGCTTCGTGCTTACAGTGTTTTGTGTTATATGTTTCAGGTTTTCTCAGGATCACGGGACGGCACCGACTCGATTGGACACACCAGAGGAAGAGTTGTTTTGAGGATCCTGGTTTATTAATTGATTGAACAAAAGAGTCATGTATTGTAATTAAAACAAAAAGGAGATTTTTATGAAAAGTATTAAAGAGATAAACTATTTTAAATGAAAATTTTGTTTTGAAAATTTCGGTGTTACATTAGGGGTTGATGTTTCAGATCTAGGTCCTTAGAGGGGTTACCAGGAAGAAAGGAGTGGCTCTTGCACTCAAAGAAGGCCCCATGCATTGAAAGAGCTTGTTTTAGGACCTTTTGAGCTCAAAGTCCCATGCAAGCACGTAAAGGTTGTAACTTTACGTGCTAGATCGATTGTAGAAGCATAGATCTATCTTTTGATCAAGGGTTGTACATCAGAAATCGAAGATTTAGTGAGAGGATGTTAACGACTCGACGAGTCCATTCTTGGACTCGGCGAGTCCAAGGTTTCTGTCCCATATCAGTTGAGGGTCATAAGGACCCAGTTGAGTGTGGAAAGGTTTTAGGGGGTCCCGAGGAGTGACCCAATGTTTTGGACTAAGCCATTGTTCTGGAAATTCATGGGACTCGGCGATTGCATGAGCAGACTCAGCGAGTCCAATGCAATCTTCTTAAGGATGAAGATGAACTCAACGAGTTGTTCATACAACTCGGCGAGTCAAGGACAGGACCTGTGTATCAGTTGAAGTTGAACTCGATGAGTTGTTCATACAACTCGACGAGTCAAATGAAGATTCAGTCGATGTTCAATTAGAAGGAAAACTTGTCGAGTTATCACTGTAACGCCCGCAGATCCGGGCTAGTCAATTTAGAGGCAATAGGGGTCGAAAACGACTTTTCGACAAAAAGATTATTTAGAATAAATAATCTTAACCAAGTTGTAGAAGATGTCATAGGGTTTTCGTACATATAAAGAACGCCGAAATCCGAGTTATAACGAAGAAGTTATGACCCGTCGAAGTTTCGCGTCGGAACCGACACGGCGCCGGGAAGCGTAAATAGTAAATTTATGATAGAGCGAGATTTAGATTTAGCGCTCTAAACGAAAGTCGTAGAATATGTTAAACTAAGAACTTCGATAAAAAGAACGCCCAAATCTGACTTCGTATGAAGAAGTTACGATTTTTCGAAGTTTCGGATTAGCAGTGTACAGTCCGAAATTCGAATATTAGATCGAGCGATTTTTAGCCGACACAACCTAAACAAGAATTGAAGATCTCATTATTAGTAGCGTAACAATAAAAAGACAGACGAAAATGGACATCGGATGAAGAAGTTATGAGATTATAACGGACCAATCCTGTCCCGGCCTGTTAAAAATATAACTTTAAAAATAAATTCAAAATTAGCCGAAGGAGTCTAAACGAAAGTTGTAGAGTGCGTCTCCACCTACGCATGGATATAAAGAACGTCAAAAACGGAGTTCGTATGAACGAGTTACAAATTATAATAGCATATTTACGTATTAAAATAAAGTATAAATCATATATACATACACATATATATACATATGTATATATCATTAGAAAGGTATCGACGATGCGGTCATTATAAGACTAATGTTGAGTTCTTTCGACATTATTTTAGTACAAATATCTTTAAATCTATTTAAAATAGTATTATAAAGGGGTGTTTAGTTGTTTATATAACTATAAGGTCATTAAGTAATTATGGGGGGTAGTTTTTGTAAATTCAATTACTATAAGAGGCTTGGGCTCTCATATTTCTTGCACCATTCTCTTGATTCAAGAGTCTTTCTCTCCTTATCCCCCGAGCATTTCGGTCCCTCGTGATTCGACTTCTCTTTCTGTAGTTTTAGTATAGTAAGGTGAGCGCTGAAGCGCTGCACGAATCTTTCTTAGAAAGATTCAGCGACGAAGTTCTGCCCCTGCAGAGCCCGACTCCTAGCTAAAATCCCCTTGTAAGTAAGTTATGCTTACCCTATTTTAAATATAGTTTATATTTAAAATTAGTATTGTTATTATAAATTTATAATAAATATTTGAGCTATTATTATGACTTATATAAGTGTCGTTATAATATCTTTTTAACTACTCGCGGTACGGGGAATCTGATTTAAAGGGCCGCATAGGGTTGTTGGATTTCAGAAGTGCTATATGCCAAAATGGTCCTGCCCTCCGGTGTTTTATGTCTGGCCCCTGTCTGTACATAGTGGTTGGAAAGTATTGTTTAAACGCTTATATAATAATAATAATAAGACTAATAATTAGTCACGGTAAATATTAGACTAAAATCTAGTGGTAATAATACTAGGTTTCGTCGAAGGAAAATATTTTAAAGTAAACGAAGCGCTGTCCGAGTACCGAGTCACCACCTTCTCAAGTGAGTGCATAATTACTTTCATCTTACACATAGATATGAAGTATTTTATATAAACTACGTGTTATGTGTGCACATTATCTGAATACTTGCTGTCTATGTTGGTTGAACGTTTTATACATGTTTTAAAGGACTTAAACTGTATACGTATTTTATATATACGAAAATGTTGGGTATGAGATGGGTAGATGAATGATGAGAGATAGAAGATGACGTGAGTATACATTGGCAGCTACAGACTTAGTGCCTATGGGACAAACACCGGTAGCTATGGACTTAGTACCTTTTAGACGTTGGTAGCTATGAATTTAGTACCTGTAGGAATTGGTAGCTATGGACTTAGTACCTGTTGAACATTGGTAGCTATGGACTTAGTACCTATTAGATAAAGACTGGTAGCTATGGATTTAGTGCCCGATGAATAGACTATAGCGGCTATGGAATTAGTGCTTTATGAACGAACATTGGCAGCTATGGATTTAGTGCCAGTCCCATAACCCTGGAAGTAAGGGACTTCGGAATAAACGAATGCAGGATAGATGACTCTTAGGTTAAATCCTTAAAGAGTAAAGAAGATAATGGGGATGGGTAATTGGGTTGATTGTTTGATTGAACATAATAATTATATTATTATGGGTTGAAAACCCTATGTACTCACCAGGTTTCCCAACCTGACCCACTCAGTTTATGTATATCACAGATGACGAAGTGAAGTGACATTACACTGAGAGATTTAAAAGAGATGTAGATCACTAGTGTAAATCATTGTAAGTCTGTTTATGCTTATGTTTCGGTATTAACGATGACATCCCAAACATTTTAAAATGAAATAAATACGTTTCTTCGAAAATGTTTTAATAACGTATTTACCATGTTTTTCTGGGAACAAATTCCGCAACCTTTTTATAAAATGAAGTACTCTGATTTTTATAAAGCATAAACAAAATCGGTCTTTTCTGGCCGTGATTTTGGGGATGTCACAATCACCTAACTCGACGAGTAGAGACGGGTATAAGGACAAATGGAAGGATAGGGACTCGGCGAGTTGGCGAGCCAACTCGGTGAGTCAGGTCAACTGGAAGTTGACTTTGACTTTGACTTGGTCAGGGGTAAAATGGTCATTTTACCCTAAGAACAGTTAGAAGTGTATGACTAAGTGTTTTGTGGGAATTATAGCCGGAGGATTTCCGGAGCAGCAACGGCAGCAGTCAGAGGATTCCCGCACAGATCAGCAGCTACTACAAGGTGAGTTACCTTCCAGTAGCGGTGAGTCTACGGCCACTATGTCAGCCCACTAGTAGGAGTTGTATGTTAGATGATTGTCTTGGTGATATCATCTAGGTTTACTACTACCTGATATGTTATATGCTGGCATGATATGTTATATGTGATAGTGGTAGAGTTCGGTTGTTAGGACCGAAGGGTAGGTCAGGCAGCCCAGATATGCCTGACATTATGCGATTATATGTTATATGCTGGCATGATATGTTATATGTGATAGCGGTAGTAGGAGGGGAATAGTCGCCAAGTTCGGTTGTTAGGACTGAAGGGTAGTTCGGACACCCTAGATATGCCTGATAGTATGTTTATGTTATGATATATGTGATAGCAGCAGTAGGGGTGGATTAGTCCCCGAGGGTCGGTTGTTAGGACCGACGGGTAGGTCAGCACCCCAAAATGGCTCGACATGGGTAGGTCAGCACCCCAAAATGGCTTGACATGGGTACGTCGGCACCCCAGAATGGCTTGACACGGGTAGGTCGGCACCCCAGAATGGCCGTACGGGTAGCTCGGTACCCCATAATAGACGTACCGGGTAGGTCGGGCACCCCAGAATTGCCCGACAATATGTATGCTATGTGATTGTATGGTATGTGGTACGATGGGGGAACTCACAAAGTTTCGTGCTTACACTTTACAGTTTTGGTTTCAGGTACCTCTTCAGCGAAGGGGAAGGAGCTAGCACGGTAGCGTCACATCATACACACACTCTTTGCTTTCCGCACTATGAATTATTCTGGGATTTGTACTTTGACATTATTATGTTTTTACGATTCGGTTTTCAGATACGAGGCATGCTTTTATTAAACAATATGATCGGTTGATATTTTGATACAAATGTTGTGCAAATCACTTAATCAAAAATGAAATTTTTGGTCGTGAAAATTGGGTCGTTACAGTGAATCTGCTCTAAGCCCACAGTCAAACAAGGAACAAGAAATGATGCGGAAAGCACACATCTTATTACCTGTCGGATCCTATTAACATATATATATATATATATATATATATATATATATATATATATATACATCCCTTGATGTATACTTTACAGAATCATAAAGTTAGCATTATGGTCCCTTTCTACTGAATGTACTACACCTAACTGTTCTGTTTGTCGTTTGTAAAATGTAAGTTTTCCCTAGTTTATAACTATCTCGACTCGAAAATAGTTTGCATTGACTTTCAAGTGGTACTGTCACTTTATGAAAAAAAATGGGAAAAAAAAAAAAGGAAAAACCGAACCCGAGCGTTCGGTTGGTTTCGGTTGAGGAAAATTTTGAAAAACCGAACCCGAACCTTCGGTTGGTTTCGGTTCAGAAAAATTTTGAGAAACCGAACCCGAACCTTCGGTTGGTTTCGGTTCAGAAAAAATTTTGATAAACCGAACCCGAACCTTCGGTTGGTTTCGGTTCACTAAATTTTTTAAGAAACCAAGGAGTTTAGATATGCAATAAAAAAAACTTTTTACATAAAGAAAAACAAATTTTGCACCAGAAATATACAACAAGGAGAAACTACCTTTGAAGTAATGAGCGAGTGAAATGGTGGAACCGAACCCGAACGTTCGGTTGGATTCGCTTCTTACGGTTGAGATCGAGAGGTAGTGTGAGGAACTGACTCTGATTCCATCATACCTAGCCCTTGCAATATTTTATTGAATGATGCTTCTGGAAGAGCTTTGGTGAAGACGTCAGCCAGTTGATCAGTGGTTCTTACGAAGTGAACTTCGACATTTCCATCTTCCACATGATCTTTGATGAAGTGATACCTCAGTGCTATGTGTTTGGTTTTAGAGTGTTGCACCGGGTTATGACAGATCCTAGTTGCACTTTCAGAGTCACAATATAGAGGGATCTTCTTCATATTGAGTCCATAGTCTCGTAGTTGACTCTGGATCCAAATCACTTGTGATGTGCAGGATGCAGCGGCAATGTATTCCGCTTCAGCAGTAGACAGCGACACACATGTTTGTTTCTTGGATTGCCAGCTGACCAACTTCCCATCAAGAAATTGACAGCCACCAGTTGTGCTTTTGCGGTCGAGTCCACATCCTCCAAGGTCAGCATCAGAATAGGCTTGAACGAAGAATCCAGAGTTGGATGGATACCATAGACCTAAGGAGGCGGTTCGCTTGAGATAGCGTAGGATGTTCTTCACTGCCAGCATGTGAGGTTCGCGTGGGTTAGCCTGAAATCGAGCACAATAGCATACAGAAAACATGATATCAGGCCTGCTAGCAGTTAGATACATCAGTGAGCTTATCATTTGACGATAGAGCGTGATGTTGACAGCCGGTTTATCCAGTGAAGGGGTAAGTTTGGTGCCGAATGCCATTGGGACTTTGACTTTTGAGTCTCCCATCATGCCAAACTTTGCTAGGAGAGTCTTTGTGTAAGCTTCCTGATTGATAAAGATGCCTTCGGGTCCCTGTCTTATATTTAAACCAAGGAAAAAATTAATAGGACCCATTGAGCTCATTTCAAACTTAGTCTCCATCAACTTTCTGAATTCAGCTGTTAAGCTGGGATTCGTAGAGCCAAAGATGATGTCATCGACATAAATTTGAACTATCATAAGGTGGTTACCTTCCTTTTTGCGAAAGAAGGTTGGGTCAACCGAACCTTGTTTGAATTTGGACATCTTTAAAAATTTTGTAAGCGTTTCATACCAGGCTCTCGGAGCTTGTTTGAGGCCGTACACAGCTTTATCCAGAATGTAGCAATGATTTGGATACTTTTCGTTCACGAACCCAGGAGGTTGCTCCACATACACAGTTTCTTCAAGTTCTCCATTGAGAAATGCGCACTTGACGTCCATTTGGAAGACCTCAAAGTTTTTTTGAGCAGCATAGGCCAGAAATATTCTAACCGATTCTAGCCTAGCTACTGGAGCGAACGTCTCTTCGTAATCTATCCCTTCCTCCTGACAGTATCCTTTGATAACCAGACGAGCCTTGTTCCTTATGACATTACCTTCCTTGTCCATTTTGTTTCTAAAAACCCATTTGAGACCAACAACTGAAGCATCCGGAGGAGTTGGAATGAGGCGCCAGACTTTGTTCCTTTCAAACTCGTTTAGTTCGTCTTGCATTGCTTGAACCCAATCAGAGTGATCGAGGGCAGTGTTCACTGTTTTCGGTTCAACTGTTGATACAAATGAGTTAAACATACAAAACTCAACCTTTGAGAATAGGGAAGTCTGTTTTGCCTTCAGTTGAGATCGGGTCAGAACCTTTTCAGATACATCACCAACTACTTGAGAGATAGGATGATCTCTGGTCCATTTTGTAAGAGGAGGGTAATTCGGATCGAAGGTTGGATCTAGTTCAGCGTTGATCATCTCTTCAGGCTCAGATTGGCTATCAATATCAAGCGTCATATCATCATGCTCCCCCTCAATTGATGAGTCTTGACAAACATGAGGTTCAGGGGTTTCTTGTGGTGCTGGATTTTCAGGCATTGAAGCACCTTCGTTTGGAGGGACGTCTTCGGTTGGAGAGTTACCTTCGGTTGATGAAGGACCTTCGGTTGAAGTAGTAGAGCTTGGCTCCCCCTGGACTTGTGAGCTAGGCTCCCCCTCGACAAGAGAACTTGGCTCCCCCTCAACTGAAGCATTGTTGGTTGGAGATTCAGCAGTAGGCGATTCTCCTTCATGCATTCTTCCTGCAGCATCTTCGACAATCTGCTTCATATGATCTATTTTGTTGTCGGCTGCACCTGCTTCTGAGAGAGAAGCTTTTTCCGGTTCGTCAAAGAGATCCAGAAAATTCTCGTACATATTGGCGATTGAGACTGTGACTTGACCAGTTTGAGGAAAGATTTCCCTGGCAGTGTCATCTATGGCCTGTAGCTTCTTGACATAGCTATCGTCGAAGGTCACATAGTATGTCTCTTCAATCCTTCTTGATCGTTTGTTTAGGACCCTGTACGCCTTTGAAGTGAGTGAGTAACCCAGAAAGATTCCCTCGTCGGCCTTGACATCAAACTTGTTGCGGTGTTCTTTAGAGTTAAAGATGAAACACCTTGAGCCAAAAACGTGGAAAAATTTCACATTGGGCTTCCTGTTGTTTAATATCTCATATGGTGTGAGTGTGAATCGCTTGTTGAGATAGGACCTGTTTTGTGTATAACAAGCAGCAGAAATAGCGTCAGCCCAAAAATAAAGAGGTAAGGAAGCGAAACTTAACATAGTTCGGGCAGCTTCACACAGAGATCGGTTTCGTCTTTCGACTATTCCGTTCTGCTGTGGTGTGTAGGGAGCTGAGAAATTATGGCAAATTCCCTTTTCTGCAAGAAACGCTTCAAACTCCCTGTTCTTGAATTCGAGACCATTGTCGCTCCTGATGTTGCGAACGACCTTCTTGAGTTGGACTTCAATTTGCTTGATAAACACTTTCAGCTTTTGAGTCGCTTCAGATTTGAGCTTTAGAAAGAACACCCATGTAAATCTAGAGAAGTCATCAACGACAACAAGAATGTACTTGCTACCACCGATGCTTTCAATAGATGAAGGACCACACAAATCGATATGAAGCAATTCGAGTGGTTCAACAACTTTTGTGTTAATTATGGATGGGTGACTTTGACGACTCTGCTTTCCCATTTCACATGCAGCACATAAATGCTCTCTGTCAAACTTGAGCAATGGAAGACCCCTAACATGACCTCCAGTGACAAGTCGGTTGATATCTTTGAAATTGAGATGAGAGAGTCTTCTGTGCCACAACCAGCTTTCGTCGGATTGAGCTTTGGATAGCAGACATATTGCTGGGTTTCCTTTGATGGGTTTCATGTTCAGAGGAAACATTTCACCCTTTCGTTCTGACTTCAGAATCACTTTCTTTGTCTTTTTCTCTATGATTTCTGAACCTTCATCATCGAATGAAACTTTGAGACCTGTACCTCCAACGAGCTGAGATACACTGATGAGGTTGTGTTGAAGTCCTTCCACATAGGCCACCTTCCTTATGGTAAAATCACCATTCGTTATCATCCCATATCCCTTTATGGTGCCGAAAGAGTTATTTCCAAACTTAACGTTGCCACCATTTGCAAGAGATCTGTATTCCCTGAGTTCCTCTTTCCTCCCAGTCATGTGACGCGAGCAGCCACTGTCGATGTACCATTCTTCGTCAAACTGCTCGTCACTTATAACCTGCAAAAATTAAGTAGATTTAGGAACCCAAAGTTTCTTGGGTCCATGTGAGTTTTTCATGGGAACAGGAATAGTAAGAGAGATGTCAACTAGATATGTTCGTTTTATTAGAGTTGTTTCATCTTTCTTTTTAATGGTGAAGACTTTTATTTTGTTAGGATTGGGTTTGTTCGCTTTAGACTCAGGTTTGAATTCATCGACCTTCTGCTTTCCCTTCTGTTCAGCAGATGGACGAGGTTTTTGAGAACCCACAGAATTAGCGTTAGAGCAAGATGGAGATGAACAAGAAGAATTAGGAAGAGAGGATTTGGATTTGGATGGAGGTGTCTTCCTTGCTGATGACTCTAGGTGACCCTTTTTCTTTTGATCGTTGGTGGGTTTAACCTTTGAGTCTTGTTCTCGTCTGACTTCAGAGCCGAACCTCTGAGTTCGGTTGGAGTTGTTCTTGGAACCGAACCTTTGGTTTCGGTTGAAATCCTTTTCAGAACCGAACCTTTGCTTTCGGTTGGTATTTTCATGTGAACCGAACCTGGGCTTTCGGTTGGTATCTTCTTGCGAACCGAACCTTTGGTTTCGGTTGTTGGAATTATCAGGCTTTCTTACGGGATTGTTTTCATACTTCAGATTCTTGTCTTTGTGTGAATAGTATGCATTCTGGGAGTGCCAGAATTGTTTCCTTTCAGAAAGGTTTTTCCTGTATCTTAGGTTCCTTTCTATCTTTTTATCCCTCATCTGTTTAGGTTGATGATGAACGTTCGCTTTCGCTTTTGATGTCACCTTTGCTGGTTCCTTTTGAACTTTAGGAGTTTTTCTTTGAGCTGAGGAAGCAGCGGGAATATCTGAAGAAGATTCAGTTTGCCCTGAGGAAGTGGAAGGAGTATCTGATGAAGTTTCACTTCGAGCTGTTGGCGTTGAAGGAATGTCTTCTTTTGCTGAACGATCAACCTCTTGAGGAGTATCTTTTGTACCACTTGTGCTTGGTTCACTGAAATTATCAGGCTTGTTCAAGGGTTCAGGTATGTATCTCCCTTTCTTCATCCAAGAGGTTCTTTCAGATAGGCCAACGGTTTCGTTTCGATTGTCAATAGGAGCTTCCCAGAAGAACTCATCACATCCATCAGCATTGTCTTCGTTAACAATAGCCGTGAGTTCAGCTGTTTGATGTTCTGTTACTCCAGTCACTTTGTATACCTGATTCGGAGTGGTTCTGACTTTTTGATACACAACAGCCTTTTCTACTAATTTCGGGGACTTTTGTTGGGACAATCTAGCGAATTCCACAGAATTTTCAGAAACAAGATTTTTGTGGTTTTCAGTTTCGCTTTTAACAAATTCTGAGCAGTCAACCGTATCCTCTACAGAAATTTCACTCATGTTTTCGTCCTCGTTAAGCTCAGATGCATTTTCAACATTGATTTTATTTTCTGAGCTTACTTTGGCATTTAGAGAGTCAAACTTTTGTATGGTTTCGGTTCTCAGTTTAAGTCTGTCATTTTCGTCCAAAAGATTTTTGAGCATGTCCTTATGGTCTTTGGATTTAATGAAGGACTCAATTTTGTCCAGTCCAATTTGATAAGTTGGGTTGACATCATCAGACGAAATCACACTCTCACAATTGTAAGCTTCGGCATCGATTTCATCCTCCTTAAATTCTAGGAATGGTAAAATCATACGGTGGATCTTTTTTCCTATCTCACAGTCCAAGTGAAGCTGAGTAATATTGGAATATAAACGTTTAGCTACTAAACAAAAAACATTTCGTTGTTTTAACAATTTCAAATTGTCTCTCTGCAAATAAATGTTTTCGTCTTTGACTTTAATTAATTCCGACTCTTTTAACTCAATCCACATACGCCGCTCCTCACTCTTCGACGCCACCCTGCTTAATTGATCAGTCAGGTTTGAATTGGTGACTCGAGTTTGAGTTAAGCTACTATCTAAATGAGAAAATCTTGTGTTAACGTTTTTTAGTTCTTTCTCATATGAGGATGATGGTACTTTAGATGAAATAAAAACAGATTGTACCTTCTTTATCAGTTCATCAAGCTCATTGAACTGTTGGCTGAGTGGTTTGGCTGTGAAGCACATATCTTCCTGCACCTTCGGTCCATTGCTTCCTCCATCGGTATTGTATCCCCTCATCTGAGATGCGCTTGACACCATGAAGCATTTTCCACCACTGCTTTCCTCCTTAGCCATATAAGCCTTTCCATGAGTAGGCTTCCTCACTTCTTCGTCTTCTGAGTCAGTAGACCAAACTTCGGTGCTACCGAACTCATCGTCATTGACCGAACCCTGCACAATAACAGCATTAATAGAAGAGTTAGCGGTAGACTTCTTCTTTCTCAACTCATCCAATCTCCTCTGCAGCACAACTTCCTCATCATTTCCATTGTCCTTTTCAGCCATCTTCTTAAGAACACAGTCCTTAGCGTAGTGGTTCTTGCCACCACAATAGAAACAGCTTACTCCGGAATCGCCTTCTGCTTTCGGTTCCTTTTTGGGCTCCTCAGCCTTCGGTTCATTGTTCGCTTTTTCAGAGCTGTAACTCCCCTGCCAGTTTCGGTTTTTGTTGCTGGGGAATCTCTTCTTTATGAACCTCTTAGGATTGGATACCATCATGGCATAATCCTCAGTTGTGAGGTCATATTCTTCCAAGTTAAGCTCTTCGTCCTCCACCACAGCTTTACTTTTAGATAGGAGGGCCAACGAACCAAGACTGGAGACAACATTCTTCTCTTGAACCACAATCTTCTCTTGGGACTTTAGAATACCCACCAGTTTCGCCAAAGAATATGATTTAAACTGTTCATGGGCTTTGACTGTGGAAACAACTGCTCTCCATTCAGATCGCAGTCCGTTCAAGAAAGTAACCTTTTGTTCGATGAGCTTCCTTTCAATGTCGTGTTTGATCATCTTGCTGAGAAGATGATTGAAGCGATCAAACGTCTGGGTCACAGTTTCTTCGGCCCCTTGCCTGAATTCACCAAATTCAGATAGAAGCAAGGTTTGGATGGAATGTTCAAGATCTTCGTCTGTTGAATACAGTTCGCGAAGTCTATCCCACACTTCCTTCGCCGTAGTGCATGAGCTGACCAGTCTGAATGTGTCGGACTGAAGGGCGAATCTGATCAACCTTAGTGCCTTAATATTGCACTGGAATTTATCTTTCTCATCCTGCGCAATATTCGTCACGTCCTTGAGCAAATCGTTGTACTCTTTTTGCGTCTTGATTATTATGGATGTCGCGGAATGAGAAAACGGTCCGTTGATGATAGCTTCCCATATGAGAAAACCATTGTCTTCCGATCCAATCACATAGTCTTCAAAATGATGTGCCCATACTTCATAGTCATGGGTGTACAAGATTGGAATCTTTGTCGTCGAACCGATGCTGTTGGAAATATTAATAGGGTTTGATTGCGTTGCGTCCATAATGATCGTAATAACCTGTTCAAAGATCAGACTTGTAATAAAGCAGATTAGGGCAAAACAATAAATACTAAGATACGTCAATTAAGATGACGGCTCAATAAATATCGATGATTGCGGAAAACCCTAATGGAAATCTTTTTCACAGAAAAGATGTGTATCGATTACACAGCCTCCTGCTCTGATACCACTTGTTAGTAATAAATCTGAGATGACGAATGCGAAATATCATGAACAATCAAGAATCAATCACCATAATATGCAAGTAATCTGATAAAGAGTTTTTGTATATTGATTATCTCATGAACGTACAGAGAAAAACCCTAATCTCGTAAAAAGCTTACACCAAAAGTAAACCTAATGATTATTTATAGGGAACAATAAATATCTACCATAAATAGAAAATAAAAGCCTTAGCAGAGCTCGATTAAGAACTTCTACTGTAAAGGCACTGCAGGGAATCATAAAATGATTAACCCTAAAAAGGCTTCCCTAAATAACCAAATATGCCATATCAGTTTCAATATCTCAAATACTCAACAGTATTGTATCTAGTAACTACTGTTGTACTAATTGCCTAAAATTAATTATTAAGGTATAATGTGATGGCTAGATCCCATACTAAACGGCTAAACTGTCACACCCCTGAACCAGACGACGGAAACGTCCATGGGCTCGCGTGACTTAAATTGAATATCATCACAATGAATATACACGAATCATAACATAAACATCACCATGCATCAATATTGGGGGTGAGCGCGGTGCAGTTCGGTGCGGTTATTAGCCAAAACCTCACCACTAACCGCAAATGCGGTTAATCCATTTTCAAAACCGCATGGTGCAGTTATTTTTGCGGTACGGTTAGGCGGTTATTTTTGCAGTGCGTTTTTGTTTTTTCTTCGTTGCGGTTATTAACCGTATGGATTTGGTGCAGTTATTTTGTGTGGTTTTTAACCACGATTTAGAGCTCAAATAGTTTTAAGAGTTCAAACATATTACTTGTAATAATAAAAAAACCATAAGGTATAAGACAATTAACTATTTAACTTAAACCACAAACAACTAATATCTTAAAAACGTGAAATCAATAGTAATTAACAATAAATATCTTAAAATTTTCTAATTTCATCCTTTTTTAAAGTTAAACATAAGAAAAAACCAACACTTTTGTCTTCTAGTATTTTATTCGTCTTTCATTCATGAAACTTGTCTTATTTTTAATATTTAATAAACTAATAATTGATAAAAAAAATTGTATATAATATATGCGGTGCAGTGTGGTTTTTTGCGGTTTTTGGAAACTAATAACCGCACCGCACCATAAATTTGCGGTTTTTGAAAAACAGAAAACCTCACCATCGGTTTTTATTGTGGTTGCGGTTTTTCGGTTGCGGTTAATTTTAGTTGCGGTGCGGTTTTTGCTCACCCCCAATCAATATATTACAACTGACACTGTTCACATCAACTACATTGTTTTAACATTACAATTCCATACATAAATTGTTTGATAGTTTTTAAAAGCAAAACACACTGATATACTTGACACTTATTCCTCAGCTTACCTGTTACCTGAGAATACAAGGTATTTTGAAAACGATCAATATATGGAATGTTTGTGAGTTCATAAGCATGTTTGGTATGAAAATATTTTATGTAGTTTGAACAAAAACAACCCAGAAAATCCGATATTTTCTGAAATGACCATTGTTTATAAAAAGGTGTGAAGATCAGTAAATATATGCATGATGATTTCAAAACATGTATAACTGAATAACTTTGTATTAACGTACAAGTGAAAATGTTGAACTTTCCCGGAAAACCCGATGTTTTCCAAAATATAACATATAATATAACGGTTTGAATGGTTACTCATCACGTGAATGACTTTGAATTACCTTGTTTACTTGGTTTACATTGGATTGATTTATGTGAGTCGTTATAACCATGCATGATAATGACTAGTTCGTCTGTCTTGGCACTCTGGTGAATGCCGGAATTGATCTTAAGATTTTGTCACCCTAGACTGGCCGAGTCTAATTGTAGCTAACAACTGAGGTGTGGGGGAGTCACCCCCATATAGATCTATACACAAACTCTCGCTCTCCCTCCATGAGACTTTGATTATAACTACAGACTACGACCGACACATGTTGGTGCCACCCACTATTACTCACTAAATTCCAAATTGACTTTGATTACTATTGTTTATCGACCTGTATTTGCTTACTTTGATTACGCATAAGCCTAACAAACAAGAAGAAGAGGAAATACAAAGCCCTGTTACTTTCGTGAGTTATTTTGGACTATTGGGTATTAGAAGGACACGTTGGCCCAATTCGCATTCGATTACTTGGACCTTACTAGCAATGTTAATGGGCCGCTAAGGCCCAATAGCACTTAGAAGCCATTGAGGGTCCCTTGAATATGAAATCGGGTCATAAAAGGCCCAATAACATTTATAAACACCCTTTGGGCCAAAAAATTATGCTAATGGGTCACAAAGGCCCAATAAGCATGGTTGGAACTTTCAAGCCCAAAGAATATAATGTTTACTTGTTTTGGGTATAGTATGGTTGTCGGAATGTTTAATTGAACAATTGTTAAATTTGTATCGACACGAGACCGATATTCGAAATTTATGTATATTCATCTTGCCATTTTTCATAAGTTGTGGTTTGGTATTTTTTTTTGACCCAAATATCTTAATAATAAAATAATTGACTCAAAATATTGGTTTGACCATTTCAACCCTTCTTGGATAAAAATGACAATTTTAGCCCCTTATATATATAAAGAAATTTTAAGCCCTAAAAACCATTTTTTGTCATTTTTGACCCATAGACTTTGTTTAAGTGGTGGTTTTAGCTCAAAATTTACTTTTATCAGTTTCAGCCCTTCCAGAAAAGTATTTTACGGCTAAAGTCCAAACTTTTTGCAACTTTTACAATTTTGACCAAAAATCAAAAAACTTTACATTTTTTATCCTTCTTGGTAAAGAAAAGCATTTTAACCCCTGAAATGATTTTGTTTACCCTTTTTATCCCCTGTTTTGAGAAAATTTTCATTTTAGCCCTTTGAAAATCAGATTTTTCGCAACCTTGGGCTTAATGGGCCGAAAAGCCTAAAAATTTGCCCATTGAGCTATTATTTACATTTCAAGTCCTTTGAAGAGCATTATTGTCACAAAAATATTAATTTTAACTATTTTGACTCTTTTGACCCTCAAGAAAACCGTAAATAGCAACTTTTCACCCAAATTTTGTTTATTTGACAATTTAAGCCCAAAAATGAGTTTTATGTTGCAATGTTTTTATAATAATCTTAAAGATTAATATTTTGACTTGTTTAGTGTAATATAACTTGGATCATGTTTGATTTCCTTCCTATAGCATAGATCTCGAGATTTCTCCCCCTTTTGGTTACATATTTTCCACAAAAACACATACAATCACACATACATGCATAAAATCATACATGGCACACACATACACATAGATCTACACATTTTACTTGTATTCTCCCCTATGAAACTAGTAAAAACTGAAAAAGAGGGGTATGAACTCACCTTGAGTTTGTGGTTTCGGTTTTGATGAAGAATAGAAGAAGTTTTTTGCTATTCTCGGCCTAGCAAGATTCTTGGAGGATTTTTGACTTAGATGTGTTCTAAGATGTAAGATCACGAGTTTGAATATATTAGGAGGAGATTTTTGATGAAATGAAGTAGTTAGATCATAGATTTAAGCACCAACTTACCTTAGATGATGATTTTTGTGAAATAATCTCCTTGAAAAGCTCCTAAATCTTGAAAATTTGATGAAGAAGAGTGAGGATATTCTTGGGAGAGTTTGTTTCAAAAAGTTGGATGAAATGTGTGTGTGGGTGTGTGTCTTCGGCCGAGAGAAAAAGAGAGAGGAGAAATAGAGAGAGTTGAAAGGATGTGCATGGGAACATGAGATGAGTGCATGGAAGTCCAAAAGGTAATAAAGAGGTGGCAAGTGGAAGTCAACTCTTCCTCCTTTTGAGTGGTTGGGTCGAGAATGGGCTAAGGAGAAGAATGTGTTGGGCCTTTTTGAGTTTGAGTCCATAATATGGGCCTAATTTGATGGTTTTCGGTCCATTGGCCCTTTTAGAGAAATTCACGGCCCAAAATTCATCAAGTATGAGTTTTATGGCACATTAGGGCTAATTAGGTTAGTTATGGCCCAATAAGGTCCATTAGGGTATTTTATTTCATTCTAGGCCCATTATGGCCCAAAATGTTAAAATAAATGGAAGTGAGTCCAATTAGAGCCCATTTAAGAGTTCTAAGCCCAAAATAGTTAAATTAGAAGCGTATTGGCCCCTTAGGCCCAATAAGGAAATCCTAGTCCATAATGGACTTAAACTGGGATTTCTAGGGTTTCCAATTCTTTGTTGACTATTTGAAGTGCTTGCATAGAGCGTTTGATGGAAAATTCGTTGTCATTGAATAAGCATCATACATGCTTTCACATTTTTGGTTCACAAAGGTTGTCATTGTTGTTGTTACAAGCATCCAAATTCCTAGTTGTGACATAAACGCTCTCCCTGTCAACAGAGTACTTCTCACTATGACAACCACGACGATATATAGGAAGAACATAGAGACTTTGAAATGGTCAACAAATAATAGAGAAGTACATAATCGACCATTCTATTCCTAGAAATTTCCAACAAATGTATTTCCTTTGTTTATAATAAAAAAAATTATGTTTATAATGATTTGGTAATAATAATATCCACTAATTCCATAGTAATTTTCAAAAAAGTCCCAATATTTTTGTTATCGAGTAATTTTCAGAAAAAGTCCTAATATTTTGAGCAAACTAACGAAAAAGGACAGAATACCGGCTAAATCTACGAAACCGGCCAAAAAGGGTTTTTTCGAAGTTTTAGCCGGTATTCTGTGCTTTTCTATAAACAAAAAATAGTTCTGGACTTTTTCATAAATTAGACTAAAATTTTAGGACTTTTCTGGAGATTTCCATACTTTAAAAACGGAGTTTTGTTAAACTATAACACAACATAACTTAAAAAGAGTTTTTGAAATGTTTTGATCACTTATAAAGGACATAAGCAATCTTTTGAAATATGTATATAACAAACATTTTACACAATTATAATTGTGTTCAACTTGTATCCCCCTCCCCCTTTTAAAAGCATTTAAAACAGTTAAAAGATTCATTACGGGGTATGAACTCACCTGATGTGGGTGATTCAAACGGATACTTGTGCGTAAGGATGAGAAGTTCCGCGAATGATGTCCTGAGACTTAACAAATCCTAAATGACATATAACGGCATGTATTGACATAAATACAATGTTTTGAAGCAACCAAATGCAAGGAAACACCTCACAGGATTAGGAAACACTTTGACCAAGTGTTGGAATCACATGTGATTGGACTAAGGAGTGTGGGATGGTACTAACAAGAGTTTACTACCATGGGTTTACAGCCATAAACTCATGGTCAAACATGCATAAGTGTTTGTTTGAAGGCTAAGGAAGTTTGAGGGACATTTGCTCTACAAGAGGATGAGAAAGACCAAGCCAATGGAGGCTTTTGATGAGTTTACAGCCCAAAAGGAGTTTACAGCCGTAAACTCATGGTCATTATGCATTTGAGTGTAGTTTAAGGTCCTATTTCCATCGAGGTAGGGTTCTAGGTCACAAGCTTTTCATCTAGGAGGGTTTATGGCCAAAATGGCACCCTTAAAGGATTTACGGCCAGGGGAGATGGCTTGGCCGTAAACTCCTTTTGTCATTGTGTTTTTGATGTTTTCAAGGCTCTAAGCATGAGTCCTAACTAGATATGAAGTGTATGCAAGAGTACTTACGATATAAAGGCTTGAAATGGTTGATTTTGGCTAAGAACACTAGTGTGTGTTCTTGGTGAAACTTGAAGATCTATGAAAACATGATTTTCATGGATGAAATCATGAGAGGATGCTAGATTAAGAGATGTAACAATAAATCAAGGAAGAATACTTACAACTTTTGAAGATCTAGAATGAAGATCAGGATGATAGTTGAGAGAGAAATGGAGTATTCTTGAGGTTGGAACGAGATAATGAATGAAAGTTAAAGAATAAGAGCCTATATAGGGGAGTTTACGGCCATGCCTTGAGTTTACGTCCGTAAACTCTTGTGCTTAGGCCGCGAACTCCTTTTGGAGAGGCTAAGCTTGATTTGTTGTTCCGTGGTTTTGGCATGTACTTCCTAACACTCATTCCTTGAGTGCATTGGGCTCATAACACTCAAACAGACTCCAAATTGTGCTAAATGATAGCAGGAGAGAGCATCTGACATTGAGTTGAGTTCACTGACTGAGCTTTCAAAGTAAAAATTTTCAGGTTGTCACATCCACTTCCGCGGATAGATGATATCTTTGATCAGTTGCAGGGAGCATCTTGGTTCTCCAAGAGAGACATGAGGTCTAGGTACCATCTGGTCAGCGTGAGAAAGGAGGAAGTTGAGAAGACCGCGTTCCAGACTCGTTATAGGCATTACGAGTTCATGGTGATGCCATTCGGGCTCACCAATGCACCTTCGATATTTATGGATTTGATGAATCGGGTATGCAGGTCGATGCTCGATCGCTCAGTTATCATGTTCATTGATGATATCTTGGTGTATTCTAAGACCAGAGAGCAGCATGAGGAGCATCTTCGCGAGCTTCTAGGGGTTTTGGGCGAGAACGACTTTATGCTAAGTTCTCAAAGTGTGAGTTTTGGTTGCGAGAGGTTCAGTTCCTTGGACACCTCATTAAACAGGATGGGATTTTGGTCGATCCAGCCTAAATAGAGGCGATGATGTAGTGGGAGGTTCCGAAGTCTCCCTCGGATATCAGGAGTTTTCTGGGTTTGGCAGGGTACTATCGGAGATTTATTCAGGATTTCTTCAAGACTGCAGTACCCCTGAATCGTCTGACAAGGAAGGGATGGATTTCAGGAAGGGCCTTGAGCCGTAGTTTGCATTTGAGACCCTTCGACAAAGACTTTTCGATACCTCGGTTTTGACCCCCCCTGAGGGAATTAAGGATTTTGTGGTTCTCTGTGATGCATCCATCACCGGATTCGGAGTAGTCCTCATGTAGAGAGGACGAGTGATAGCTTATGCTTCATGGCAGCGGAAGCCGCATGAGATGAGATATCCCACACATGATCTTAAGTTGGGAGCGGTGGTTTTCGCTCTCAAGATTTGGAGGCATTATCTTTATGGGGTCCGCTGCACTATCTACACTGATCACAAGAGTTCGAGGCATATTATGGATCAGCCGAACCTGAACATGAGGCAACGCAGGTGGCTAAACATAGTCAAGGATTATGACTGCGAGATCCTTTACCATCAGGGTAAAGCGAACATAGTAACAGATACCCTGAGGCTCAAGTCGGCTGGACCTACTATTGAGGTGGCATGTATGAGGATATATGTGGATTCTCCACTTGTGGGTTTGATTAGGGAGGCTCAGACTGAGGGTGGTCAAGAGGAGATTGGAATATTAAGAGGATCAGGGGTGAGATCACCATATTTGTGCCAGATAGTTGTGCTTTGTTGACCCGTTGCGGTCGAGTGTGGGTTCCTGTGTCTGGTGGAGTCAGACAGATTGTGTTGGAGGAGGCTCATAAGTCTCGTTTTTTCTATCCATCCGGGGGCCAACAAGATGTTTTGGGATCTGAGGTTGAGTTATTGGTGGCCGTGCATGAAGATGAAGATCGTCTGGTACGTCGAGAGGTGCTTGACCTGTAGGATGGTCAAGGTCGAGCATCAGATGCCGCATGGTAATTTGCAGCCTCTGGAGGTTCCCATATGGAAATGGGAGCAGATTTGATCACTAAGTTGCCGAACACAGTATAGGGTTTTGATGTTATTTGGGTCATCGTGGATCGGTTGACCAAGAGTGCCCATTTTCTGGCAATTCGGGAGTGCTCGTCGGCCGAGAAGTTGGCAAATGTGTATATTCACGAGATTGTTGCTTGCTATGGGGTTTCGGTCTCTATTTTTTCAGAACATGATGTCCGGTTCACCTCTTGTTTCTCGCAGAAGTTCCATGAGGAACTGGGCACGAGGCTGCATTTCAGCACAACTTATCATCTGCAAACCGACGGCTAGAGCGAGCGGACCATTCAGACTCTCTAGGATATGTTGTGAGCATGCATTATTGATTTTGGTGGGATCTGAGACTCCTACCTACCTCTTGTAGGGTTCTCCTACAATAATAGTTTTCACTCCAGTGTTTGTTCTCCGCCTTTTGAGCTGTTGTATGAGCGGAGGTGTCGTAACCCAATTTGTTGGGGCGAGGTTGGTCATGGGTCGGACCGAGGTGGTTCTGCAAACTATAGAGATATTCAGCAAATTCGCAGAGATTGCAGACTGCTAAGAGTTAGCAGAAGAGTTATGCCGACCAACATCGATCTGAGTTGGAGTTTCAGGTCGGCGACATTGTGTTGCTGAAGGTCTCACCTTGGAAGGGTGTGATTCGCTTCATGAAGAGGGGGAAGTTGGGCCCTCGATATATGGGAACATTCTGGATTGTTTCCAGGGTTGGCAAGGTTGCATATAGATTGGATCTTCTGAAGGAGCTCACTCAGATTCATAGCACTTTCCACGTTACGCAGTTGCGAAAGTGTGTGCTGGACGAGGATGCAGTTGTATCATTGGATGACATTCAATTTGATGAGTGCCTGAACTATGTTAAGAGGCTGGTGGCTATTCTGGAAAGGAAGGTAAAGGTTCTGCGTAACAAGGAGATACCTTCGGTAAAGGTTCAATGGCAGCATAGGAAGGGATTCGGGTGGACTTGGGAGTCGGGGGCCGAGATGCGGAAGCATTATCGGGATTTATTCAGCGCAACAAAGTTCGAGGATGAAGCCTAGTGCAAGTGGGTGAGAGTTGTAACATCCCAATTCCTAGGTATGGGAGTTTTATTAAAAAGGCAAATTTTCCCTTAGAACTCGTCAAGTTGATGGCCTCAACTCGACGAGTTGAAAGTTTTTGGGTCGCGGATCTTTTTGGACCATCTCGATGAGTTGGTGGCTGAATATGAAACCCTAATTTTTAGGGTGTTGCACCCTATTTAAAGGCCTTAAGTACCATTGTTGGCCACCCTAGTCGCCTCCTTTGTCCAGAAACCCTAGATTTCGTGCATCTTATCCCAAGTTGAGTGTGTGAGCTTAAAAGTTGCTTCTTTTGGTCTCATTTTTAAAGAGCTTGAAGTTGGTGGTGCCGAGCTTGAATGAGGAAGCTATAGATCCAAAATCTCCTTGAGTTTATGTTAGGCGTGTCAAACCCAACAAATAAAGGGGTACGATATACTCCAAAATAATCCCACTATATTGCACTAAAAGGTAGTACAAGGCAAGCAGGGTCGATCCACAGAGACACGGGATAATTAGTCTATACCTCTTTGAACAAGGTACTATAGTCACCAACAGTAACAAGGGGGGTTTTTAGAGTGCAATGAGTAAACAAACAAATTAAAAACACACGCAATCAGCTAAATGAGTGAATTAGATTCAGATTTTGTAAGGACTCCAACTTCATGTATGACAACTTAGCAATGTGACTCAAAGATGACACAATATTCGTTCAATTCTATCTAAGTTGGTACTTGAAAGTGATAATAAGCTCTAACACTGCCCATTCACCATATAAATTAACCAAAACAAGCTCTTTGATTAACCCTAACCTTATTAACCTAATCTAAACAAGCTCTTAGAATTAGATTATAAGATTGCATGAAGCTTTATGTGAATGTTCCCAACAACACCCAATACTCCTCATAAGATAGGGAGTGTAAAAGTGTATGAATAAGATTTACACTAAATTCATTCAATAGAGGTCAATTTAATGCTTGTTACTTGTTCAATTTCACAAAACAATTACGGATTTTGTAAAAGAGATAACTTGAATGACCTAACCCTAATTCAAATGGCCAATAAGAATCACAATTAGAATCAAACATTCTATTGAAGCAAAATCAAATTCATTAGATAGAAATTAAGAACAAACACCATGTCATATGATTGAAGTCACTACCAAGAAGTCAAAACATGAAATTGGAGAAACTAGGGTTCTAGCCACACATGGCTAGAACAAGATCACAAGAATAAAAGATGGAATTAAAGTGCAATTACAACTTACAAATACTAGAAATAATGTTTCCAAATGATTGCTAATCAAACCCTTGCAAAAACCTTTGAAAATCCTCCTCCAAATATGCTCTGATATGTTGTGTGTCCCCCAAAATGACCCAATTTCCCGTAATATGAAAAATAGAAAACTGCCAAAAGTTAGTTTTCTTGGGTCGAACACGGCCCGCGTTCAGCATAGGGCAAAAAGGGCACGGACCGTGTTCAGCTTAGTCAACAACTTTCATTTTTAGTTTACACGGTCCGTGTTGATTTTGCAGTGTAAATCCAACACGGCCAGTGTACCTCTCTGACTCCAATTCCAAACTTGATTTTTCCGACTTTTTCGTTCTTCGCCCGATCGTCCCGAAATATTTACCAATGCTTCCCGGCATCTCCCAAAGCGCATTCCAAGCTCCGGTTTACCTGAAAAAGACATGAAAGTGTGCAAATAAGGTTGTTCTAGAGACTAAAATGAATATGATGAAATGCAAGAAAAAGGAACGAACAATTATGCTAAATAGATGCATGAAATGGGACTAAAAGGTGTGCAAAAAGGTGCACAAAATGCACCTAACAGTTTAGCTACTATTTTGAGGTAAAAAGTCGAGAACTTGCTTGTCTGTTGCTTGGATCTCTTTCTTGGAAGTTTATTGTCATATTTGGCTCATTTTGGGGATTGTTCTTGGGTTGAGTATTTCATGAAGTTATCACTTCAGATATGGACGTCTTATGGCCTCATTGGACTTAAAGTTGCAAGCTTTATCAAGTTCTAGGCCTTTTTCATGCTTTAGGTCCCTTATTAAGCTTTTCTTGAGTATTGGGGCCTCCTAGTGTCATGCAAGGACGTAAAGTTAGGAACTTTACGTGGGTTTCGAACCCTTGGGTATCATATCTACGTTTTCTAAGCATTAGATTCGATAAGAAGGGGCTGAATGTGTCAAGACTAGGAAAACTTGATGAGTTGTCCTGACAACTGGGCGAGTTGACTCGGGTTTTCCTGCTTCTTTGGATACTATAGGATCTCGACGAGTTGGTCCTAATAACTCGGCGAGTTGGTCCTGATAACTCGACGAGTTGGCTCGGGTTTTCCCGCTTCTCTAGATACTGTAGGAACTCGACAGGTTGGTCCTGATAACTCGACGAGTTGGCTTGGGTTTTCCCACTTATCTGGATGTTGTAGTAACTCGACGAGTTAGTATGCGCACTCTACATGTTTGGTCAACATGGACTGTTGACCTTGACTATTGACTTTGACTTTGACCATGGTTGACCCAATTAGACTATGAGATCATTTTGGGGTTTCGATAGAAATGGTCACATGGTGGTTGTGGGCATTTGAGTTTGGAGCTGAGTTTGGAGTTGTATTTTACCGGTTGAACACTACATGTGAGGTGAGTTTTCTCACTGTACTTGGGGGTCGAAGGCACCAATGCTGACACTTGAATTGATATCAAGTTGTGCATGTTATGCTATAGTGGTCTGGTAGATCAGTATCCTAATAGTTAGGATGATGCAATGCTTTGTGATCTGTAAGATCTGTTTATTTGTTTGCTAGCTGGTTAATAGTATGGTTATATGTATTATGTGAACATGATTGGTTGGTGGCCGAGGCTTCACTGCTTTGTGTGTATGCCAACATGCCTGGGCATTCCAAACCGATGGTTGAGGGCCTAGGGTATTCCATCCCGATGATGATTGGACCCATAGTATGTTGGCATTCTAACCCAATGGTTGAGGGCCAGAGGTATTCCAACCCGATGGTTGATTGGACCCATAGTATATTGGCATTCCAACCCGATGGTTAATTGGGCCCATAATATGCTATTAATATATATGTGCTACTTGTTATGTATTGGTATTTTTTTTTGGGGGGGGGGACTCACTAAGCTTTGAGCTTATAGTTTTGGATTATGTTTTAGGTACTTCAGAGGATCACGGGAAGGTGAAGGTGTGATCGTGCACCTCCTCATGTTTTGTTTTATGATTTTGGGATTTTTCTGATATGGAACTGATTTTGAAAACAATTTGTAAACAATGATTGTTTTTGGTTTGTTTTAAAAAGTTTAAATTTTCAAGAATTTTATGAATGTTACAGAGTTCATGTTTAAATCAAGTGTGTTATGAAGTTCATCTCAGAATTCAAATCTGAAATGGTAATGTGAGTTCATCTTTTATCTCCATCCGAGCTCTGATCCTTCAAGTCTCGAAATCTCAATCTTTTGAAACTGGTCCTCTAAGATCTTCATGCATTTTTTCCTCTGATATTTAGTTTTAGATTGTGCCATCTTGAACTCTATACTATGTACTAATGGTGTGCTCATATTCTTTCTGAAGTATCTTATGACATATCATCTCAGGATCCAGTTGTTCCCAGATCCTCATCTGTAAAAGAATTTTAAAGGTTCTCATTAAAGTTTTTAATCTGAAACATTTTCTTATTTATATACCAATGGTAATTTTTCTTGATGATTATCCTTTAATTCTCAATAAACATGCTTTGGCACACTTTCCAATAAATTGCATTTCAATTCAGAACGGAAACAATAGTTTTCTCTTTTGTAACAAACGGACGTCCCATCTTTTGTGTGCTACAATTGTTTAGGATGCCACTTTACGCAATGCATTAAATGCAACCCATTTTGTGTTCTGGTGTCATCATTACTTTTTTTTGATCCGACCCGGAATATCCAACTTATAAAAGGATTTTGAATCGTAATTGTCCCTACTTTTCTCTTTTGCTATTGATATGGGCATATTTAGTTATAAAATTCATGCATTATCTTAATACTTTATGTTGTTTTTGTCTCATTTAATGAAAAAAGGTGCTTAATTAGTTTAATATTTCATTTTCAGCAATAATGACATGATCGGAAGCAAAAGGTGTAGGATAGTCAATCCAGTATAGATCTATACGCAAACTCACGCTCTCCCTCCAAGAGAATTCTAGCTACAACTCGGGCCATGACATTTAAGGCATGCTCCGATCCAGTGGATCACAATTGTTATCGTATTCTTGTATATGTAATGTTTCTCGTTCTACTATAGTTGTATATGTTCTCCTCCTAGTATAGTTGTATATGTTCTCTTTCTAGTATAGTTGTATATGTTCTCTTTCTAGTATAGTTGTATATGTTCTCATAGTAATGTAATGTATAGACTCATGAATGAACTGACTCATTGATCTAGCAGTTGTAGTAGTATGATCCTGTGTTACCCCGATGGTAACTTTCTAGTGATGTGTATAGTACGCATGAATATAGAAGTACTTTTATGTCTATATATGTATAATTGATATATAACTAATATTGAAACGACCTTCGGATGGTCACCCGAAATCCCACCAGACCACATCCAAATCGAGAAAAAGGAAATAGGGCGGATGGCCTTCCTAAGCCCTTTAAACATTGCTTATATATATATATCCATATATGGGCATGCAATTTATAAGAAGTATAACAAAGTTTAAATAAAAGTATTTGGTAAGTAAAAGAGTTTGTAAAACATTTTGAAGTAAAGCAGTTTGATAAATAGTTTGAACAGTGATAAAATCATTGGTTTTCTAGTTATTAATCACATGTGATTAATGCAATCACATGTGGTTGATTTCAATAACTATATGCATTGAACTTGTATTCCCCCATAAAGTATTTAAAACATTTAAAAGTATTTCAAAGGTTAATTAAAGGGGTATGAACTCACCTGTGGTGAGTGGTTTGAATTGTAGTGTCGGATACCGTGTTAGGTGGCAAACGGAGACTTGTTCACACGCACGAGCCTAGTTATCATATAATAAGCATATATATATATATATATATATATATATATATATATATATATATATATATATATATATATATAACTAATTAGCCAAATAATAACTTAATGAAATAAGTTGGGACACTTAGGAACATGCAAACACTTGGTATAAGTGTTATAGGTCCTAATGGTTGCATCTAAGTTGCTACGGGACAAGGCTAAAGGGGTTTAATGTACCAAATGACCTTGTATATGAGTTTACCACCCAAAAAACCCCACCTTTGGAGTTTACGGTCGTAAAACCTTGAGTTTACGTCCGTGAACTCTTGACTTGGTGGTTTTGGGTGTTTTAAAGTGTTAAATGAATTCTAGAATAAGCCTAGCATTGGTGGTTTAATCCTTTAGGTAGTTTAGGGCCTTAGAATGCTCCTTTGAGGAGTTTACGGCCTAAAGACCATATCCCCTAGAGTTTACGGCCGTAAAATCCTATGGGGTGGGTGTTTTAATTCTTTTAAGCCTCTTGCACACAAAGGATAAATTCTAGACTTTTGTTTAAGGCTAAAGGGGACTTTAGGCACACTTTGGTGCCTTCACTTGGAGTTTACGGCCCAAGAGCATTTCTTGGCCGTAAACTCCCTTTTAGGGATGATTTCGATGTCATTTACTCCCCATTCAAGCTACAAGTAATAGAGGGTTATTGTCTTAAAGTCTTAGGAGTGTTTAGGGCACTTTAAGCCCATGAAAAAGGTGTTTACGGTCCAAGAAAACTCTTGGGCCGTAAACTCCTAAAACTAGGTGATCTTGATTGTGTTTTAGCCTCAAATGTTCATACATAATGTCCTTAACTAGTTATCTAACAAGGAAATGGGACTAGATAGCCTTAAAGCTCCATTTTGGAGTTTACTCCCCAAGAACGTTCTTGGACGGTAAACTCCCGGATCTCATATAATAGACATGTAATCTATGTTAATAAGCATAAAAAACATTATAACACAACTAGAGAAGTGTACTCACGATTTGGGATGAAAACCCGAAGATCCGTGAGAGAGAATATGGATTTTCTCTAGTTGGAAATGTGAATAATGAATGAATTTAGTTCAGAAATCTATTTATAGTCCTGAAATATTTTGGCAGAAAATATTTTTATTCTGGAATTGGACTCTAACATTATGAAGTGTTGAAATGCTCAAGTTTCACAAACCCAAGAGCATCCACTCTCCTGATACCTCCTTAAATGTAAACCCTAGTGTACACAGACTTATTCGGAAAAGTCTAAAGTTCATTGAAACTGGACTAGCTTCTATTGAATAGTTAATGTTCGTACAAAATGGAAATTTCGGGTTGTCACATTATCTGTCTAGGAATAACGAATATGAAACTAGAATTAACTAGAAGATATGTAAGTTAATGTATGAGCCTGTGTGATACACCATCAACAAGAGGTTAATTGAATCACCAATTTGATTAGCTAATTACAAGTCTTACTTAACCCGAATCAATAAACTAGGAAATTCATTAATTTAGACAACTGGCCATTGCTTGAATTAATCGGTTTTCTAAGTATTAGTAATAGCAAACGTGAACCTAATCACACTAATCGGTAGCCAATGACAATTAATCCATTGCACTCGTCATAAAATCAACCATAGGAATAAATGATTCAAACCTAAACAAAAGTCTCTTCTATTATTGGATTTAGTTGATTTTTGTTTGCTTAGCTCTTTGTTTTTTTAGTTTAAGTTTTAGTTAATTGTTTAAGTTTCTAGTATTGCAAAACTAGAGAAAACCCCCTTTCTATTACTTGTTTTATTTAGATAATATTAGCATTTATTTTAATTGTTTACCGTTCCCTGTGTTTGATACCCTACTTACCTGAACTAAACTGCTAATCGATAGGTACACTGCCTTTCGTGTGTTTGTCTTTGTGTTTAAGTTAGTAGGATTAAAACTAGTTGAGTTCACACACATCACTATCATCTTCATAGAACCTTTCTCTCTGTACTATGTTCTTCAAGCTCTCAAGCGTTCATCAATGGAGCTTTCCCAAACAGTTCCTCAAGTTTCCAAACCTAAATCAAAGAAGAAATCTTCAAAGGGTTTCGCCTCTTCTTTATCCACTGAGCTTATCCTTAGGGAAACAACTCAACTATTCTCACTAGATCCCATGGATTGTGATGAATCTATCTGCATCATGATCGAGTTCATATCACATCATCCCATAGCATTTCCATTCACCAAAATCCCCAACCCTAAATTTCTCATTTGCATTCTTCACAAAAGCCTTTGAACGTATCAAGATCGAAAACGACATGTTGGAAGTTAAAATCGCTAACAACAAAATTGTCCCTCTCCATAATAACACCTTCCTCAAAGCAATCGACATTCCACAAAACCCTGAGGATTTTCATCTTCAATAACCCACGACTAAAGAGTTTCAAACATTTCTAAATGAAATCGGGTATAATGGTGAATTCAAGGTTATGGAGTTCAAGAAGTTCGTTGTTCCTAGCCTTTGGACTGCTCTGATGCACCTAATCCTTCAATGATTGTCTGGTAAGCATGGTGGTACTAAAACCATGAGAAAAGACTGGTTGTACGTTGTGTACATCATTTATACTGGAAGAAGCAACGCAGTTGATCTGACCGTGGTACGAGATTCTGAGCTCTGACACTTCAACAACTGTATGATGAAAGATCAGAAGCCATTCCTCTCACTTCCGATCTCAAAGAGGTATATTGTTCTTTTAAGGATATTAAAACTTATAGGTTACTGAACCAATATGTTTTCGAAATTAATCGGCGTTTTCCAGAACATATGTTGGTTGCATTTCTATCTGATTCTCCATATCTCAAACACCATCTTGATTCTTCGGTTGTCTATGACCCTATAAAATCTACCCCAATCTCGGATGATCAGCCTTCGGATGTGAACAAACTAGTTTCTACTAGTGGCCGTAAGAAGAAAATGGCCAAATGAAAGGCCTCGCTGTCAAAATTTAAAGCTAAAAAGAGAACCAAAGCTAGTGGATCCTCTCAATAGGATACAAATATTGGCTTTCGATCTGAGTCTGGATCATAACCTACCCCTCCCAACCATTCTTTTGAAGTACCCTTCAGAGTTTCAATGTCACATGCACATACTCACGAGGAGTTGGCACATAATCTGTTGGGTTTTGGTCATAAGACATCCTATGTGCTCATACAAACCCTAAAGCTTGGATCTAGGTTTCTCTATTGTACATACTTTGAATCCAAGACTTTGAACCCTAATACTAGCATATGGAAATCAGAATTCACATGTAAATAGGTTTAAGAACATACCTTGATTGTTATGTAGCAATAACAATCCAATTCCTCCTTGAATTGACCTTGGAAAGCAGAGAGTCACAAGTGTCACTCCTCTAATGGCTTACAAACACCATAAACAAGTGGAGAAGGTATAAGGAGAGAGGAGGGAGGTTAGAATTCGTATTTGGGACCTCTTGGGAAGGGATACACGAATTCATAACCCTAGGGGTGTTTATATAGGTGTAGAGATAGGGTTTCAGTCATTATCCTTATCTAGTTGATTATCCATTAAGCAACCAATAAGATAATCCTTGAATCCTTATCATACTCGAATTCTAAGGCTTTCCAACCTTAAATTCGTTCACCATACTTATAAGATAATCCTTACCTTATTTTGTAACTATCACATAATTACAATTCAGCCCCTCTAGTTTAATTAATTACACTTGATCACAAAATTAATTCTTAATTAATTATCGACCAATATTAATTAAACAAATATGATTTCTCCTTTAATATATTATTCTTATAACATATTAATAAATCATATTATCCTCTCTTTCTATTTATTTCTCCAATCAAGTTGCTTTGGTGAAGGCAACCCAAAAGGACCATGCACCATCGGGTCAAGTACATACCAAAATAGTTATGGACTTAGACACTAATCCAACAGTCTCCCACTTGGATAAGTCTAATAACTATTCTGCGTATGACTTCGGATCCCGATCTGCAATCGTAGCTTTCCAAAGCCGCTGTCAACTCTGATCATATCAAATACGCGTGTCCTTAGATAAGGGATCATATATTCCTCCATTCTAGATATCATATGAGATATGATTTCAAATCATTCTCTTTGTACTATGTCTCGATTTCCGATTTATGACGACTGACTAATTGAACAAATCAAATTAGCCCTAGCCCGGCCGAGCATTTACGTTTGTCATCACTAAACCATCGAGGGGCCCAAAGATATCGCTTTTATCCTACTTTGGATAAAAGGAACGGATAAACTTTGATACAATGCTTGCTTGTACTCACGCACCGAATCACACACAACAATACGTTTTATAACACCAAGTTACTAGTGCGTTTACATATTATCAATGTGTAACCGATTTGCAAGATACAACTCACACATCTCGGTTTCAAGAATATAAGATGTTATCGTCTCACCAATCACTCGTGATACAATCCATGGAGTGATCCAAGTGAGCGTGGGTCTAATCCAATGCTCAAATCTCATTCATAAGCACTCATGAACGTTGCAGCAAACTCTTGCTTATGTTTAATACTCTTTTAGACAATCCACACACCAATTCACGACAGTCTTCATTCATATCTACTTCCAACATATGAACGACTGTGGCCCGTTCGAATAATTTGATTATTCTTAATAAACTCAATTATTCTGGAAGTCAAAACATGCAAATGTGAAACACTAGAATAATACTAATCCCATATGGCCTCAAACCTTTGAGTATAAATAAAACACCTTTTATTTATCACCATATTGATTACTCATTATTTGTCGTTTCGGGTAATCAACTTCTTACTTGAATTCCAACACTTGTCTCATGCTCCTAGCATGCACACAATGTTTACCTATGGTTCTTACTTTGTGAAATAGATCACATTGAACACATTTCCAATCCTTCTCATTTCACAACTCCAAATCCGTTTTTCATAAGTCAAAGAATATCAAATTCTTGCTACTTATAGAATATGCTAGATTCTAACATTCTATGCAACTATCCTTTCGTAATGTCACTGCACCAAAGTCACAAAGACTATTGCCAATGATATTACAAAGTCTTCTATCGGAGATTGTTACAAGACAATTCCATAGATGTGATGTCTCTCACTCAAAGTACTTTCTTTGAACATCCTTTTGCATAGAAGTTTCTAATCTAGTCATAGATTTCTCAATATTCAATTCCCAATATGGACACACTTCCATATGTTCCATATGACAACTCATTCTTAATGGAATCTTATCTATTCGTAATGATGTCGATATGGTCCATCCAATATGGAAACATTTCCATATTTTCCAATACTATACTTCCAACTACTCACAAGCGACCAATTCTTGTCGAACTTGGATTGTCCTTTGATAGTTGTTTAATTATTTTAGTCTAAACCGATTCTTGTCCTTTTTCCCTCTAAATGTGCTCGACATTTGGAAAATTTTAGAATGGTCAAACATTAAAGCATTTGCAATCGATCCTATACCCGAAGCGTATGGGACACGACGCATAATGTTTTATTTGCTATGTTCTCAAAATTCGAATTGTGAAGAGGGATGCCGTAATCATAATCGAAATTTTAAGAACACACTTTGTACCTTTGACTAATTTTATTAACATTTCTCAACCTAAACCTTTAGATTTGAAATGAAGCATAATATTCTCTCCCTTAATTATAGCAAAACAATTCTTCAACTATTGCGACTTTGCAAAGTATGACTCTTGTTTTCTATAATTAATATTGCTAACCTTGCAATACTTTCCTTAATAATCATACAATCATAACTTTTATGCTCCCACTATCTTGATGATTATTATAAAACATAACACTTATGCTCCCACTAGCTTCGACATGTATTCATAAACATCTTAACTTTCAGAAACAATGCTTATTGAATTTCTTAAGTTCATGTTTCTAATACTTAGTGCTTTGATAATCTTTTATCAAGGATTCTTTATACACCTTTGCCTTCGATAGTTCATATGTGTGTCTAAACAATTAAGACTAATTGCCAAACCTCACAATTCAAATTATGGAAAGGGATGCCGTAACCATAATTGAATTCGAGAATGCAATTTTACAATCACTATCTTCTTAAAATCTTTCTTAGTGAAAGCATTTTCTCACAATCATTTTCATGAAGGAGGAAATCTTATGACACTTAGATTTAAATAGTGTATAAACGTTCCTATCCATGTGAATTTGTCAAAACCAACGTTTACGACAAATTCAAACTCATATGGATCGAACTTTCTTAATCTTGATTTCTTGCCTCATGGTAGCATAGCTGCCCACCACGTCTTCCAAGTAGTTAAGCATCTCACCCTTTCTTATCAATGTACCTTTCATTGATTAAGGTGCCTTGCCTTTTATGCATTCAAGATGAGAACTCATAGAACTCATATGCATAATTAACTCAATTGGGACAGCACATAATCAAAATAATGTCAATACGATAGGTTGTCAACCTCAACTCGTGTGCTAGTGATGATTGGTAAGGTTTATTTGATTTGTTCTTGAAACCTTTCAAGACCATTAAGACTCCCACTGACTCCTTGACATATATGATTCTCTTGTCAAAACATTTCTTGGCAAACAAATATTCAAGAGTTAGTGTAGCTTTTATCAAAACTCTTCATAAATTGGTCCTAGTTGGTCTTTGTCTTATCCAAGACATCACAACTTTCCACATTTGATGAATGTTTCAAACCTTCTTAAGACTTTTCACTCAATGTCACAATCTTAACTTTAAGACTTGTTATTGGAACGAAGTATGATTGACTTATTGATTTAACCATTTCTTCAATTCTTTGATTCCTCTTCTTGGACATACAATTGTACTAAGACTCATTTAGAGGATCAATTGAGATATGGTTCTTAATCATTAAGACCTATCATAAAGCATAAAAGGTACTCTCCCATCTTCTTAGAATGGAGAAACTTTTATCTTTCTGCCTACTTGATTCTTCTTATTCGTTCTGCTATTGATCTAAACCCTTTAATCAATTCAAAATTACACTTAATCTTGTAAGTATAATCATATTTACTAAATCTTTAGTAAATCATGACGAATATAATTGTTACTCTTATGGTGGCCTTGATCAACACGCAACTTTGTGTATTCGATCTCCTAGTCCTTCACTTGACACTTTGTCAACGAATTGGTCTAATTTCCAAATATGAATTTCTCATTCATCATGCAACCAAGTTGCGTGATTCCAAATTTCTGTCCAATTGAAACTTGGGCGATGAGAAAACTCTCCCTATTTGGTAAATTCTTGACTTTTCCATAAACACCATAAATAAGAATCATATCCATTTGTTGTAGAAATATGCAAACACCAATTTTCATAACGATTTCATTGCAAGGAAATAAATAAATAAATAAGTCAAACAAAATTTTATTTTATTTATAAAAGCAGCGGAAAACATATGTCCTTACAATGCAAAATCCATTGAAAACTATGTATTTCAAAAGAAAATTTTCTAACAACTCTATCATAACTATCTAAGATCAAAATCTAATCTTCAAGTCCATGCGATCAAGATCCATTCCTTGTGATTAGATTCATCTTGCTCTTTCACCAAGCTTCCTTTCTTTTCACCGATCCTGTAAAACATTCAAATGCAATCTTATTACATTATGTATTAAGAATTAATGAATAGGAACTTAATGGAGTTAGATAGTGGATTTTACCTGAAGCGCAGCCATACTCTTTGACTCTCCCAGCTTCTGGACTCTTCAGGCTTTTTGGGCAGACTTGTATCCAACGCCCTTTCTTTTGGCAGCAAACGCAGGTCGGTTCTCCTAGAGCGTCCTTGGAAGTATGGTCGGTTGACTCTCCCAACAAATACGCTCCATTACTTCGCCAAATCATTTCTGATTCAGCAGCAATGAGCATGTAAGTTAGGTCAATGAGGTTGTCATCATGATCCATCACATAATACTTTCTTTTGAACTCATTATATGATTCTGGAAGTGACTGCAAAACCCAATTCACAGCCAACTCATTCGGGAATGACACACCCAACATTTTCAACCTATCAATGTGTGATTTCATTCCTAGAACGTGGGCACACACGGGTTTACCATCTTCATGTTTCATTTCCAATAGGGCTTTAGTGATATTGAACCTTTCAATTCTTCGATCTTGTGGGTTGGGGAGAATTATAGGAGGAGGAAGAGGAAGTGAAGCATGATTTCTTGTTCCTCGATTGAATCGTGGAATACCATCTTCATGTGGAATGCTTGTTCCACGGGATTTGGGAAGACCATAGTTGTCGAACTTTGACATCTACAATACGGGAGAAAACGAATTCAAGTTAGTTGATAGATTGAGTCCTTAGTAAATCACCCAAATGAGATACTAAGGCTAGGACCCAACACAATATTCTACAACTCGGGAGAGGGATGCCGTAACCCAAATTGCAGAACATTTGAAGGTAAGTGAATGACGATTCACTAATTTCCACCATGAAAAACGAAAAAGAAATTTAAGTTTTAAATCTATGAAAACTCCTAGATCCTTTGAGATACATTGAACTTTCAATGGCATGTTTATATCTCGATATGCCCCTCTTGTTTGTGACTGGGATGCCGAGGATCACAAAGCGGGTGTGAATAACCATGCAAACTACATGGTGCCCTCACATGTTACAGTCACCTATTCGATGTGCCGGTAAACCACACACGCTCCACCGAACTATGACAAACATTGAGTCACCCTTTGCTACCTTTGCTTAGACCCATTTAGTGTGCCGGTTAACCACACACGCTCCACTAACGTCTTCGCAAAGGCACAAAGTGTAATTTCATGGAATTGCATCAATTCACTTTTGCCTAAGTAACTAAGATTGGGAATTTTTATGAAAACATTTAGTTACTTTAGTAATTCATTATACTTATAATGGAAGGTTTCGTCCTATCCTACCCGTTCGGCTAACGACCCTCCACTAGTCAAGAGTGCGGTGGGTAAGAGTGGATACCCATTCAATCGCCATTTTATAGGCAATTTCCTTAAACACCCCTTATAGACCAGCTTCGTGAATGAGGCCTACTAACGGTAAGACTGACTTTTAGTTATACATATATATATATATATATAATGTTAGACTTTTAATGTTATATATAGTATAGGGTGTATTTTACACTTTTAAAATATTAGGTGGTTCAATTTAACAATTATACTTTTAATTTACTTAAACTGTAAACCTAAACTTTTATGGATTTATTAAACCTCTTTAATTAAACACCTTAATTAGTTAATAAAACCATAAGGGTGTGATTTGAACATTTTCAAAACTATACTTGAGTTTTAGAATTTTAACATTTCTAATTAAACTTTTAATCAACCTTTAAATTCCAAAACTTGAGGGCAAGTTTTGAAACATTTCAAACCATAAGGGTTTAGAATTCAAATATGCATCAAAATTAAACTATTTAAATCAAAATTTAAATTCCAAAACTTGAGGGCAAGTTTTGAAACCTTTTTCAAAACATTAGGGTTTCAACTATTTAAATTTCAAAACAACAAAACTTTTGGGGTTCAAATTTAAACTATAAAACCTAAAGGGCCAAATATGAAACTTTTCACAACAACAAGGATCAAATAACAAATAATTCAAATTAACATTTAATCACATAATTATCCATATTTGATGATTTCTTGCAAAATAATTTATCAATTTACTTAAAATAATTAATCAATTATCTTATAAGGAAACAATTATCCTATTAATTGATAAATATCTTCAATTAGATTAAAAATATAGTCAAATATATCACATAATCGGATTAATATTAATCTAACATGATAAGGTAATTATCCATAAGCAAAAACAGCAAGAAATCCCGAAGTACCCTCCTTCTGACGAGTTGACTCGTCGAGTCAGCCTTGGACTCGTCGAGTCACCTTGGACTCGGCGAGTTCAGCCATGGACTCGGCGAGTCCAGCCTCCAGAATGCAAAAAATCGAATTTTTTAGTTACAACAAGCATCAATACAATAGAAACCAATCATGGCTCTGATACCACTGTTGGGTTTTGGTCATAAGACATCCTATGTGCTCATACAAACCCTAAAGCTTGGATCTAGGTTTCTCTATTGTACATACTTTGAATCCAAGACTTTGAACCCTAATACTAGCATATGGAAATCAGAATTCACATGTAAATAGGTTTAAGAACATACCTTGATTGTTATGTAGCAATAACAATCCAATTCCTCCTTGAATTGACCTTGGAAAGCAGAGAGTCACAAGTGTCACTCCTCCAATGGCTTACAAACACCATAAGCAAGTGGAGAAGGTATAAGGAGAGAGGAGGGAGGTTAGAATTCGTATTTGGGACCTCTTGGGAAGGGATACACGAATTCATAACCCTAGGGGTGTTTATATAGGTGTAGAGATAGGGTTTCAGTCATTATCCTTATCTAGTTGATTATCCATTAAGCAACCAATAAGATAATCCTTGAATCCTTATCATACTCGAATTCTAAGGCTTTCCAACCTTAAATTCGTTCACCATACTTATAAGATAATCCTTACCTTATTTTGTAACTATCACATAATTACAATTCAGCCCCTCTAGTTTAATTAATTACACTTGATCACAAAATTAATTCTTAATTAATTATCGACCAATATTAATTAAACAAATATGATTTCTCCTTTAATATATTATTCTTATAACATATTAATAAATCATATTATCCTCTCTTTCTATTTATTTCTCCAATCAAGTTGCTTTGGTGAAGGCAACCCAAAAGGACCATGCACCATCGGGTCAAGTACATACCAAAATAGTTATGGACTTAGACACTAATTCAACATAATCTACCCCCCCCCCCCCACCATCTTCACAAAAGATGGTGCAAGTATTGAAAATAGTCCCTTGACCCCTCCCTGGGACACACCCACAAGTCTTTTCAGAAATCCATTGCGATTATACACATGCACAATCTAGGGGTCCTGACTTTGATTCTTAGCTTTCCAAAGATGGAGCAGACCCTCCTACTTCGAAAGCCACAACCTGTCTAATACCTGGTTCAGGTAAAGGAACATCATGTATTTTTGAAAAAAGATTGGTCTAACTTTGTAGACAGGGCTCACTCTCATCATTTGGAACTAACAAGAGCACAAGTGAATTATATGCTTATTTCAATGTATCAAAGAGCTCTTCAAAGTCGTATTTAGTTCACCTTTCCATCTGATGAAGAGACTGATCAACAGTTCCATCCTTTCAAAGAAGCTCAGAAAATCACTACAGGAGATGTTCCTGATCCCATAATTGTTTCGGATCATCCTCATCCCGACGTTCACAAACGAAGAAACTCCCAAGCCTCCCTCCTACGAAGAACATTCATATTACATAATGTTTGACGAATACAACACATATGTTGGTGCTATTCCCATCCTTACATCTCTCAAGATGTTTCAAAATCCCTCCTCCACCAAACCATTATATCATTTCAGCCTTTTCTCCTCCTTTTCATAAGAAGAAAAAGTAAATGCTGATGCCAACACTCAAGGCAATTAACTCAATGAAAATCAAACTAATCCAACTGATAATCCCATGCCTTCCGAGCCTCAAGATGATAATGGTGATGAAGATGATAAGAAGCTTGAGAGTTCTACCTCGGACACAGGATCTTCGGATGAAAACATTGTAGATCCTTTTGCCTTGTTAGAATTCGTAGAAATGTTGTTGTTGTTGTTTCCAAAGATGAATCTCTTGATAAGACTGTTGCTCAATTGGATTCCAAGAATGATCAGAAGGTTACATGTCTCGACTCCAAGCTTGAACTCATTCTCAAATCTCTTTCCGAGATCAAAGATGCTGCCCCCTCCGAACTCGATCGATCAAATCAACTGGACTAACTCATTTATCTCTGATTCAAGCATACTCTAGAAGAATTTGAACATAAATACAATGACAAACTCGATAATCACATCTCCACCACCACCATTATGCTCAAGATTCAAGGCGACATGAATAGTGCTACCAGCGAACTGATCAAGCAGACTCATGTTCATCTTGAGAAACAAATCCAAAGGCTAGAGAAAGAGATTCGGAAAAAGGATGAGATGAATATGATTATGCAAAATGTTCTCATCAAGCTGATCCGAGACATCTGGAATATCGTTGATGTTCCAAATAATAATTTTGATGAGATGCTTGTCATTATCGATGAAACTTTTGCCCATCTTAAAGCTCAAGCCCCCACTGCTGAAGCCTACGACTCTCTCTCCAAATAGATCAATATGAGCTTTTAGAGAGTGTTTGAACGCTTAAGTGAACTTCAAATCAGTGCCAGACTTGCATCGGATGCATAGCCTTCCAATGCAAGAGGGGGAGAAGGAGCTAGTTAAAGAGAAAAAAGGATTCAATGGAAACATGTCTTGAAATTTATACTCCAAGATGAGTCGTCCGAAGAACATACATTAGAGTTTGAATCTCATGAACCTCTTAAGTCTGGTGATGAAGAAGATGAAGACCTGATTTAAAATGGTGTTTTAGGACTTGAAGCTATTGGGGAACAACCTGTAAAGGTCCTTTCGAATGCAAATAGGCTCAAATGGTCCTCGGTAACATGGCCATCAACGTTAGAAAAAACGTTCAAAAGAAGCTGAGATATGGAAAAAAATCAAGACAAAACTAACCATCGACGCATTCCGAGCTACAAAATCTATGCTTCCACCAATCCCTGCTCTGAGGATCATTCAGATCGATGAAGGTTTTCCTACCCAGAAACCTGATAATCTCCTTGAATTGCCTCTGGTTCCTCCTCCACCAGAATTCATCTTCACCAAATCCGGTCAACAATTCATCTCTGACCTCAATGCTCCTCCACGAGACAAAGGAAAGAAAATTGTTACTGAATCGGACATCCCAGTGAAGACGTCGAAAAAGTCCAATGGTTGGTCTCAAGAACAAATAGATAAACATTTGGAAGAAAGCATCAGGATTCAATCACTGAAAGACAATCTGAATCTGATGTTGGGAATATCTGTTCTTTTCCAAGAAGGAGTTATTTACGATATTTCAGTTTGTGCCCTTCATGTATTATGATATTCCAACACAGGATCCGATCAACTTGATCTACCATTCTCTCCTCACTGTCAATTCTACATCAATTATGCTCTTCTTCATCTGACTGATGATCCTCAAATAATCATCATGACAGAGCGTGAGAGATTGAGAACCTTCTACTCCGTTAACACACGTCCTCAAAAAGAAATGTGGTCTCAGAAGCAGATTAGCAAGATCGTTGGATACAGTAACAAGGTTCAGAGCAAGTTCAATCTTAACCACATGTTGTACAGATAATATGTCTCTCAGAACAAAAAAGCAACTATCACCATCACGGATGTCGACTTTCCCTCAATCAACCCTAATGACATTCTCACAATTGTTGCTCACTTCATAAAACGTCAAACAAATCACTCAATCATCAGAGTTTACAGTGTTGCAATAAATTTATTAAAGGACTATGGTGTGGAGTTCTGCATGTCTGACATTGTATTTGCTCACTTATTCGGAATAGAAAATATTCTTGCGAAAATCACTTACGAACTACCTGAAGCTCAGATATTGGCAGAGGGCCCCATTGAAGAACCGGAACTCGGATATATCTTTCTTAAAAAGAAGACTAACTGAAAGTAATTCTTTAGAGTTCTTTACAAACATCTAGTTCCAATGAATATCCTTCTGAATTTCATCTCCAACGCTGCAAAATGTGATGCTCCTGAGCATGTGATGAAAAAGTTCATCGAACACCTCGAATGGTGCTTGGAAGTCCATACCTGGCTTCACAGCGATGAAGCCAACTAAAGAGTTGATTGATTGCTAATTTAAATTAAGGGGAGATTGTTGATACATAAAAGTGAACCTCTAATAATCCGAAGCCAAACCAAAATCGAAGCCAAGTGCATTCTGATATGTAAAGAGTTCCGATGTCAATATTCTTCTGAGATGAAGACATTTTCGAGACATTCGTAGTTTGTGATGTAATAGAGTCTGTACAAGCATTAAATGCTCCTTGTCATTTTTATTGATTGAAATGTTCATAGGACAAAATAGAGTAAATCATGTGTGTCAACTTTTCTGACTTATCAGATTTACATTCTCTATGTAAGTCTTGTATTTTGTCTTGTTGTCTCTCCTTTCCTATTTAAGGAGATGATTTGTCCATGCATTGTAACCTTGAAGTATCAGTATTCTCTTCACATCAAATACAAAATATCTTGCAAGTCAAATCTCTTTCTTCAACATTCTTCTTGTTCTGAAATTATCTTTACTTTGCTCATACTCACTTTACTTTACTTAAATATTTTATTGAATACTTTGTTGATCTTCATACTTCAAGACAAGACTGGTTTGCCAGACTTGATTGGACCAAAATATTTTCAACAAACATTGATCTAAAGTTAGTTCAATGTTTGAGTTTTTTAACCTTGTCCGCGCACTAAGTCTTGCACTTTGAATATTTTTCAATGTTCAAGTGAAACAAATTCACAATATGTGACATAAATGAAAGAATGGAGGTAAACAGATGCATAAATCACGAGAGCTTTTTTGTTCTTCCTTTTTTCATGACTCCTAAGTACACATATATAATACACACATCCTATAAACACAGATATAGAAGGAGGCAAAGGTAGCATTTAGTGATACCATATACATCAAAGTTTTCATTTGGGAAAAACATCGAATAGTTGGCATGTATTATCAAATAATTGTAAATTAGAAACACAGAGATATACTCTTACCCTAAAAATCGCAATGTTGAAAAAGCAAAATAAAAATGAAATTGGAAAGTCGGTGGTGGGGGGTTCACGGAGGTGGTGGTGCGAGGTTCATCGGCAGTTGCATAGGGGTGTCTGGTGGTTGTGTTCGCCAATGGAAGGTGAAGATCAATGATGGTTGTGGTTGTTCTTGGATGATGGTGGTGTTTGGTGTGGTATTGATGGTGGTAGATTGAGAAAGAAGAGACAGAGAAGAGAAAAAGTTCTTGAAACAGTTTGGTAGCTTCCCCAAAGTCATTAGATCCTTTTACCTACTGTTGCTCATTCGCTGGAGGTAGACTTCCTCATCATCTGCAACAATAAAAAACAAAAATCATATTAATACACATCGAGATTCAAAAACAATTGAATTGATTTTATTTTAAGGGATTTCGGGTTATAATCTAAAGAAGAAGACAAGGGAGGAGAAAGAAATTTTTTCAATTGCAGGTCGGTGTGTGCTAATGATATATAAAGTGCCCTCTTGACCATGAATTTAAAGTGCTAACGTTATATAAAGTGCCATCTTCACTATAATGTCCCATTTTCACAACCACAAGTTTTTTTTATTAATGTAAAACTCTATATTAGGAAAACCATTGTTCCAAATTACATTTGTTGAAAATTAGAGTAATATAATAACATGGAATCTTCATTGTTGCTAATGAATGTGTACAATCATGCCTTGGCCTTCCCACGATGACCGGTGATACCTGCAAAACAATTACAGTTGGGTAAGCACAAAGCTTAGCGATTTCCCCCAAAATACCCCACACAAGAAAAGATATCTAAACGTCAATGTTGGGTCCATAGTCGTCATACTAGATTACCCCCAGACCACAGTCATTGGACTGGATTGCCCTGCACACAAGGTCCACAATCATCAGACAGGAATACCCTCGGGTCCACAATCATCGGACTGGATTACCCCTGAGCCCAAAACATAAGTCCGGATTGCCCTCCCGACCCTCAACTTATGTATGTATTGCTCTTGAGCCCACAACATAAGGCTGGATTGCCTTCTCGACCCTTAACTTATGTCTGGCTTGCTCCCGGGTTTGTTGGCATGTCGCACGAAGTAGTACCATACTATGTCGACATATAAACAGTAAAGGTTTAAGTAGGCACATAATACAGGAAACTACCAATCATACAACTCACTATCGCCTACTAGACCTCTCATAGCACACTGCTCTGCTACCAGCTAATCTCCATGGAACACATAGCCATAAGTAACTAGAGGTGAGATATTCACCCAAACAGATGACCCTACTCTAAAGCCACAACCAAACAAGGAACATGCAAGATTATGAAAACTGGTTATCCAAATACGTAACCTCACCTAAATTAACTGATTATCAAACTATGAGTATGTTTATGAACTGGTAGAATATGTTATACCTGTTGTATGCGTGATACTTGTATGTATGCATGGTTAGTAGAGTATGGGCGAGGCCCGTATCTCTGAGATAGCTGAGTGTGGGTGAGGCCCGTATCTCCTAGTTATTAGAGTATGGGCGAGGCTTGTATCTCAGAGATAGTTGAGTGTGGGTGAGGCTTGTATATCATAGTTAGCCGAGTGTGGGTGGGGGCGTGTATCTCATCGAGTGTGAGCGAGGCCCGTATCTCCTAGCTACATGTTATATGTTATGTGTATGGTATGGGGTAGTTTGGAGAGACTCACTAAACTTTGTGCTTATAGTTTTTAGTTTTGGTTTCAGGTACTTCTGGTAGCAAAGGGAAGAGCTCAGGATGATTGTAGTGCACACACCATTCGTTCAGTCTGTGATGTTTTTGACTATGATATTTTGATACATGGTTTTGATACAATATATATTATTATGATTATTTGAGATACATTACTTATGTTTTTATGAGACGATGGATTGTATTTATGATTTTATGAATAATTAAAAACAAAATTTTTGGACCGTATTTTTGGGATCTTTCACAAACAGATACTCCTCAAGCCAAAAACATTCGGGCGCCTGGAAAAGTAGGTGATAGAGTTAGGGGAACACGATATCAACTATCGCTCTCGTACCACCATCAAAGTGCAAGAATTGACAAATTTTCTTCTTGAAATACCAAGAGAGGTAAAAGTGGCCACCTACAAAAAACAATTATCAAATTCACACCGGAAAGGAGGTTGCCATGGATGGACCCTATACATTGGCGGGGAATCCATCAAAGAGGGATCAGGGGAAGGCCTAATCCTAACGAGCCCGAATGGGGAAAAAATCACATTATCCGCTTCGACTTTCGTACCTCCAACAATGAGGACAAATATGAAGCCGTACTGGCCGGCCTACGATTGGCAAGGCAGATAGGAGCGGATGCAGTGACAAACCTAACAAATTCAAGATTGGCGGCTAATCAAATAAACGAAGAGTTCGAAGTAAAGGACAAGCGGATGGAAAAGTACGTAAAGGATGTTCAGAAACTCATCAAACCTCTCAAGAGTTTCACCATTAGGCTACTAGTGGGCTAGGATTGACTGTAATACCATAGGTATAACCTTTCGGTCAATACTAGAATCAAGAATTGAAACATAACATCCGAGGCTACATTAATCGAGGATACACGACAGAAGGAATTTTTATATTTCCAAACTTTACCTTCAACAAGCGTAGATTTTTTATTTTATTTTTTCCCCATCACTCTTAAGACTGCGATTAATAAAAAAAGCCAAATCACACCATCTTCCAAGAGGGGAGAACATGAGAGCAGACTCCCTCAGCGAACTGGCATCAACGTGCTTCGACCACTTTTCCAATCAAGTTTTGGTGGAAGTGCTTAAGGAAAGAAGCATAGACAGACACCAAGTACACCTCCTGATCCCAAAACGGCGCACCGGGATGAAATTGATCGTCGAATACCTACAACATGGCGTTCTGTGCGACAGTCATGAAGAAGCCAGTAAAGTAAGAATCAAAGTGCCACTGTACACGATAGGAGAAGGGGTGCTATATAAAAAAGGGTTCATGAAACCATGGTTAAAATTCATAGACGAAGCTAACAACAAATAAGCACTTCAGGAGACACACGACAGGCCACATAGCACACATGAAGGAGCGAGGGATTTCACGGGGAAAATACTCTGAATGTGCATTTACTAGCCAAGCATACACCAAGACGCGACAACAATAATGCGAGCCTGTATAGAGTGCCAAACCTATTCTCCAGTGCAAGGGGTTCCCCCAGCACCTCTGACAAGCATCACCAGCCCGTGACCTTTCTATCAGTGGGGAATCGACATTGTCAGACCATTTCCAGATGCCCCTGGAAAAGTGAAGTTCCTGGTAGTTGCGGTCGACTACTTTACCAAATGGATAGAGGTTGAACCACTAGCATGCATATCATGATGGAAAATGATCTAATTCTTATGGAAAAAAATCATGACGATGTTCGGAACACCTAGAGTACTAATCAGTGACAACGAGTTACAATTCATAGAAAACCCATTCCAAAGCTAGTGCGCCGAAAAAGGAATCGACCAGCGATTCAAATTAGTGTCACAACCGCAGGACAAAGGCCAAATGAAGTGTCCAACTGAACGTTGGTAAACGTAATCAAAAAACGCTTGGGGATGGAAAAAGGTAACTAGGTCGAAGAGCTACCAAGAGTACTTTGGTCGTATAGAACCACACCAAGAACAAGAACAAAAGAAACACCTTTCAGCTTAGCTTACGACACAGAAGCAATGCTACCAGTAGATCTAGCAATTGGCTCTCCTCATACGCTCTATTTCGAAGAAACAATTAACGACAAAGACCTAAGGTTAAGCTTAGACATCATTGAAGAATGGCGTGAGCAATCAAACATTTTCCAGGCGGCCTACAAAAATGTCGTATAAAGATATTACAACCAAAGATTATGAGAAAAAACCTTCAAGGTAGGAGACTGTGCCCTAAGACGGAATGAGGCAAGTCATGCCCAACCATGAGGGAAATTAGGTCCTACGTGGGAAGGACCATATCAGGTAATCGAAGCACATCACAACAAGTCCTACACGCTTGATACGATGGAAGGAATGTTGGGTTTTGAGCATTCTAACACTCCTATGGTGTACATGGAACCCTATAAACCTTGAATCTATGTTTTCTCTATTATACATGCAAATAAGAACTTTCCAAGGCTTTAATCCTAACTAGCATAATATGAGGCAACTATACTACAAAGACTAGTTATATGACATACCTTTTGGTGTAGCTTGATGTCTTCAAGCTTTAAGAGATTAGCCCCAATAGTGTGGAAGCCTCAAGTGGAATCACAAATCACCAAAACACCTTGGAAGACTTTGAGAATAAGAATACATTGGTTCTCTCTAGTGAAATCGGCTAGACCCTCTTAGTGTACCCACACTAGTGCCAATTTCACAAACCAAGGACATCTTTATATAGTGTGGAGACTAGGGTTAAACCCATGACCTTTCATTTCATATGATCCATGGGTTAAACACTACATGGACTATCCATGAAAGCTTAGCCCAATCTAAATGAACTTGGCCCATTCCATATATATAAGAGTCCATATTTAATTAGTTCATTTTGATCACTTAATTTATTAAGTCTTGATCAATACTAATGAAATAATATGATTCCATATTAATATATTAGAACTTATAATATATAAATATAAATCATAAATATACTATTCTCAAAAGACTATCCGTATAAATTGTGTCGGTGAAGTGCAACCCAAATGGACCATGCCGGGTCGAGTCAAGAACATACCAAATATAGTTATGGACTTAGACATTAATCCAACAAGGAAAGCCAAACCCTAGAGCATGGAATGCCAATAACCTAAAGAAATTCCACATCTAAAGAGGAACCCGACTTCCAGACTGATCACCCGGAATGACAACTAATACTCAGCGTATCCCAAGGCTTAGCGCACCTTTTTTGCAAGATTTAAAGTACTCAATGTATCGCTTGCATATTTGATACTCAGTGTATTTGTTGGGATCAAAATGCCATTTCACGTTAAATACTTAGGTACTGTTTTTTTTTTCTGGAGCAAAATGTCTACAGTTTGCGGACCACATCTGTAGACCTTTGCAGTAGAAGAGGTGGACCAAATGTCTGCAGTCTGCAAGAAGAAGATTGTTTATTTTTTAAATTCGGCAGATGCTAAAAAATAGTTGATTTTTTTAAACTTAAGACTTTGAAAAAAGATTAATAAACAAATTTTCATTGTTTATATACAATGTACATAATTTCACAATTTCAATTGCATTATCGAGCAATAAATAGGATCATTTTAAAGACATTGACAAATTTTTTTAACAATATACAAATAATGAATGAAAATAGCCACATTACAATACATTATAAAATTATCCTAAATTATCCAAACATCAAACTCCAAGTTCAAAAGATTTTTAGTTGGTACATTACACCCATCTCCATGATCCTCATATTTAATTTTGATAGATCCTTCAATTTCCACTGCCAGCTGCTTGTTTGAAAAATCAATCACGAGATTAAGAACAAATTAGTCCTAAACATGACTGCTACACAACAACAGTATACCCAATGTGCATTAATTGTTTAATAAAATTATGTATTCTGGATCTTAACCAATGTAAAACATGAATAAGAATAGTTGAATCTCAAATCAACAATCAATCCTACTATCATCTCCAATCATCTCAACCGATGAAGCTACCATGTATAATATCAAAAAATAACATAGAAATTCAATCATAGTTAACCAATTCAGAGTTTTATTTTCAACAAAACAACATTCCAAATCAAAATCAACACATGAATCATGTATAATATCATAAAATAACGAAGCTATCCATAAAAATACGATTCACAAAATCAAATTCACAAAAATCAGATTCCCGAAATCAAGTTCAGGGAAAACGAAATAAACCTGGTGACGGAGTAGGAAACTTCGGCGAAGCATAATGAAATTCCGACGAAGGAAGGTGTAGCGTCGGCGAAGGAAGGAGTAGCGCCAACACAACCAAGGTTGCGATGGGACAACAAGTCTAGCGAAGGAAGGAGTAGCGCCAACGAAGGAAGAATCAACATTTGGTGGTGCAATCATATAGGAGGAATACGATGGTTTACGGAAGCGACAGGAGGAGATGAGAGGTGGAAGAAGACCAGTGGTTGAGAGAGTCGTTGATGATCAGGGAAGTTTTGATGGATGTTGGAGACGTTGAAAGAAAAAAAAGGCGTACGTTTTTTTTTTTTTTTTTTTTTTTGGGGGGGGGGGGGGGGGGTTAGGTTAAAAGGATATATGAAGACCATAGAAGAAATTGGTCTATGTCAGTACCAAGAAGTCCTCGTAAAGACGTTTTTAGGTCTGCACACTTCCAAAAACAAACAGTCTGCGAGGGCCTATGTATGCAAGTGGTCTGCACGGCGCATTAAAAAGTGGTATCACAGATTTGCAGATGAAAAACAAACAGACCCTTAGTGTATTTGTTGGGCTCAGAATAGCCATTTTATGTTAAATACTTAGTGTATTTTTTGGGCTCATAATAGCCATTTTATGTTAAATACTTTAGTGTATTTGTTGAGCTAAGAATAACCACTTTATGTTAAATACTTAGTATATTTGTTATGCTTATAATAGCTCTTTTACGTTAAATACTTAGTGTATTTGTTGGGCTCAAAATGGCCATCTCACATTGGAAACTTAGTGTATTTATAGGGTTGGGAGTAGCCATCTTATGTTTCACGTTAGCCCTTAAATAATTACCTTATGACCAAAAGTTAATATGCGGCGACCAGAAAGGCTCAGAACAACCACAATAAACTTAGATGACCAGTATAGCCCACCAAAGGGCAGAGCTAGCCCACAAAAACCCAACATACTCAGCCTTAGGACCTAAAACAACTCCCAAATGCCCATATCATTTAGTTTGACATGGGAAAGTTAGCATGAAGGGGCTGCCACAAGACATAAAGAATAAAACAAGCAAAATAAGCTCGACACATGCTCAAGGAAAACGTTTAGGAAAGATGCATCACATCACAAAGGTAAAATGGCCATCACAACACTAATACAGGAGTCCCATACATTGTCAAAAGATGAAACAGTAACTACAACCAAGGCCACAAGGGGCCGCCAACAGTTCATGCCATAAAAGTTTACACACAAAAAAAAACAAAAAAACAAACAAGCAGCAAACAAAAGAGTACAACAGCAAACTCCACAAAAATTTTAACACCTTGAAGGGTAACACACGGTACAAAGTATCCTATGAGCCAACGACATCATCGCTACCACCACTAGCCTCTACACTACCACTGCTAGCTCCCATACCACCGCCACTAGCTCTTACACCACCACCAACAGTTGCCTCAATCAGAATGTCATCCGCAAGCTCACCTTTATCGTCCAACACACAAATCTGTCGTATCCCAGCCATATCAAGATGATTCAATCCCAAAATGGCAACATGATCCATCATGGCAAAAGCAAGCAATGCATTGTTAAGGCTGGTAGTATGGTTGGATCGAGAATAACTACCTCAGGATCATGAGCCCTAGAGTCTATCTATGTCTTCAGCCCAGCACGACCAGACTCCTCGCCGGCAACAAAGGCAACATATCGAATTCGGCTGATCGTGTTGGTAAAATCTGGGTGTCCGATAAATTTTATCCATAATACGAACGAATCCCACCTACAAGAGCCAATCCCGATGAGCTTGTCACGATCAACAACATCTCGCTCAAGGCTCTCGTTTTGAATCATTAATTCCTCATTAGCCTGTACCAAGGAATCCACCTTAGCCTCCAATGAGGCACATACCTCTTCGACAATATTTTTCTCCGAAGCCAAAAAATCATACTTTTGATCGAAACTGTGGGCATCCTTTTCAAGCTCAGAGATTTGGTGGTTATACTTAGTCTCGTGAACAACATAAACAACAGTGATAACCTCCATCTCATGCAGAAGTTGGATACGGTGGGAGCCGGTGACCAAGTAGAACATGGCTTGTGTAGCGGCGCATGACATACTATGGGATAGTGCAGGGATACCCATGGCATCCATATTAGTGATGGCAAACAGTAGAAAAGTGTGGTGGGCAAAGACTATGGCGTTGGTACGCACAGACAACTGATTATAATTTTACATATTCCAAGCAGGAAAAAAGGACCAACACCAGGGCCATTCGGGCCATGAGAAACGTCCTTTGGAGGAGTCTGATGATGCGAAGCACCACCTGGGCCTCCAAAAGAAGTAGGATGGGATTGGATTTTGAAGCAAACGGAACTGAAACAATGGGCTGCGCATACACCCCCTGATCCCCTTTAGACTGCTGCGTGTCATCATCAGAGATCACAACAATTGCCTCCGTAGTAGAGGAAATCGACTGAGCCGATAAGGAGGATTTTCACCATTATAAGGAATAATTAAAGGCGAGATATTCAAAATTCCTAACGCAATGACTGCCGTATTGGGCGTTCATGTCGCCGGAAAAATCGAAGCATTAATTGAATCCAAACTGAACATGTGTACAAAGCGGTTAAGTCCAGAACATCATAGTTAGTCTAGCAACGCTATGACTACTGTACTAGGGGACTTGATGACATGCCCTTCAGCATGGGCAAGAAGTCGCACTCATAAGCGCTAAAGAATTCCCCAAGGCAGAATTACGCCCGATGTAACCTCGCACCCCCGAACACCCTCCAAGTGCAGGGCGCCCGCTGAGAAGGCTCGGCCCCGCCAGGGTGCCTTCTACTCCGCGACAAAGCATAACAAATCCAGATGAAAAAGTGGATGCTCAACACATTACCACATGAACCAATCGTTAGCTATGACAAAACGAGGAGCACGATTACCCAATCAGTGCGCCCGATCCTATCGGGTATGATGCCTTTGTCTCGTACAGACTGGCAGGAGAGCTCAGTATAAAACGCTTCCTCCAGTTCCCAGAGGAGTAAGATGTTTTCTTTCAATTCACCTAAAAACCCAAGTCTATCCACTGAATTGACCGTCGAAATGTTTTCCCGAGATCTCCTCCCGGAGAAAGGCTGATGGTTTCTCCCTGTTGTGACCTTGCAGGTTCGCCGAAGTAACCAGAACCCTTGAAGAGCATCGCCGAAGAACCAAGTCACATTAGTTTTTAAATGGGAATGTCTAACGACTACAACTTTTCATGAGGTCGCTAATGCTCGGCCTTGACTTTCCTGCAATTCAAGTAGCTCTCCACATACTAGACCATATCTTGCTTCATGCATGGCCGCCAATAGTTAATCCGGAGATCCATATACATCTGTGTTGCTCTAGGATAAATAGAGAACCACGACTTGTGCACCTCCTCCATAAAAAACTGGCATGCACCACCCAAATACGGAACCCACACCCTCCGATGAAGGGTCAACAATCCCCGACTATCATAATCGAAGGAAGTCACCTGACCTACTATGCGCTCTCTCTTTTGGTGATCTTCCTTCATAGCCTCAACCTGAGACTCTTGAATTTTATCTAAAAGTGGAGTCATCACCGTCATCCTCAAACACATATCCCTGATCGAAGCCACGACCACCTTGCGGCTGAGAGCATTGGTCACCACGTTTAAAAGATCTCACAATCATAATCCTTCACCACATCCAACCATCTACGTTGCCTCATGTTCAGATTTGTATGATCTATCAAATACCCCAGGCTCTTGTGATCTGTGTAGATAGCACAATAGACCCCATAGAGGTAATGTTGCCAAATCTTGAGGGCAAACACCACAACCCCTAACTCCAAATCATGAGTAGGATAATTCGCCTCTTGAGGCTTCAGCTGCCTCGAATCACAAAGAATAACACGACCCTATTGCATCAACAATGCTCCCAAACTTGTGATCGACTCATCACAATATTCCACAAAATCCTCAGGATCCTCCGACAGGGTTAGAATCGGAGTCTCGTATAACAGGTGTCTTAGAGTCTCAAGTTTTTCCTACTGCCTAGGCCCCCAACGAAACATGACGGTCCTCTTCGTCAACCGAGTAAGTGGAAACACTATATTGGAGAAATCCTAAATGAATCTTCGATAGTAACCTGCCAATCCAAGGAAACACCGAATCTCATATGGAGACCTCAGAATCTCCCACCTTCTCACCGCCTTGACCTTGGCCGGATCGACCAGAATATAGTTCCGGTTGACAAGGTGTCCCACAAGCTGTACCTCACGCAACCAGAACTCATACTTGGAGAACTTCGCATACAGTCTCTCCCTCCTCAGAGTGTCCAATACCTTCCTCATATGCTCCTCATGTTGTTCCTAGGTCTTGGCATACACCAAGATGCCATCAATAAACACAATCACAAACTGATCCAACATGGGTCTATATACGCAATTCATGAGATCCTTGAATGCGGCATTAGCATTGGTCAGCCCGAAGGGCATCACCATGAACTCCTAATGACTATAACAAGTCTGGAAGGTCATCTTTTGTGTATCCCCCTCTCTCACCCTCATCCAATGATAACCTAAACACATATCAATCTTAGAAAACCAAGATGTGCCATGAAGATGGTCAAATAAATCTTCAATCCTCAGGAGTGGATATGGTTTTTCACAGTTAGCATATTCAACTCTCAGTAGTCGATACACATCCAATTCGACCCATCCTTATTTTTCACAAACATGATCGACACTTACCATGACGATCTACTCATTCAGATAAATCCCTTGTCTAACAGCTCCTGCGTCTTAGAAGGTGTTAATGGATAACGTGCTTTGGTTACCGGAGCCGCACCAGGAACCAAGTCAATCCAAAACTCTACCTGCCTCTCTGGAGGCACTCCATGCAAATCATCTGGGAACACATCCGGATATTCCCTAAGAACCGGTACATCATCCACAGTTGCCTTACCCTTCTCCCGGGTATCCATGACATAGGCGACAAATCCAGAACAACCCTGCTGAAGGTAGCATCTAGCCCTAGCTGTTGCGCATAAAACTGACACGCGCTTAACACCCTCTCCCTGAATCACCAACTCCCCCCCCCCCCCACTTGGGGTCCGGATATGCACCAACTACTGCTCACAATCAATCATTGACCCATTGGGGCTCAACCAATCCATCACGCAGGGGAAAATGAACCAAATCAATCGAATATCGCTCACTAAACAACTCAAAGACACAACCCCGATGAACCTTAGATACTCGCACATGAAGATCATCAACATTCTCAACCTCTAATGGATAATCTAGCTCCCCCGGAGAATCGACAAACCTCTTGTTGAGTGCAAGAGATAAAAAGGATCAGGTAGCCCCCGAATCGAACAATACCAAATCAAAGATATCGTTCACAAGGAACAATCCTAAAACAAAATACACAGATATAAGCATAAAAATCAGCACAAATAAAGAGATAATGAGAAAATACATACCCATTACCACATCAGGTGTTGCACGAGCCTCCTCGTTGTCAGCTGAAAATCCATGCTCCTCACAACAGGCACATCCGCCTTGCCCCGGCGGCCATCCATGATCCTCAAAGTCGCCAGAGCGGGACCTGCAGCTGGTCCTGCGGCTACTAGACTTGGACAATCAACCTTTTCATGGATCGTCTAATTGCAATGGAAGAAAATCAGACTCGGTCCCTAGGTGGTGGTTGTGCAATCCCGAACCACTCCTCGACATCTCATGGTTTCTCTCCTTCTTCATCTCTTCATCCGCTACATACTGAAAAACCAATAACGTCCTCTCAATGAACATAACAGTGATCTCCGCCACTATCTCGGTAGTCTGGCGAAGGTCCTGAAACTCCCCTGCCAACTGCTAGACCTCAATCACAGGTGCAAACTCATCCAGAAACCTCGACACAAAATCCTCCCAAGTCATTGACTCAACCTCCACACCTCCTAAGGCGTGTCCAACCTCCTCCTACTAGTCTTGAGCTTTGTCATTCAAAAGACAGGAAGCAAATCTGACCTTCGCCTCTTTGGGGCAACAACTAGTATGAAAGGCATTTGTGACATACGCTAACCAACACATGCTTGCAATCAGGTCATTCTTCCCGAAGAACTTTGGATCCTCACATGCTTGGAACTCACAGAAAGTCAAAGTGTGAGCTCCCATCATTGCTACTATCTCAATACAAAAGCGCCCAAGAACTCATCCAGAATCTCCATAATACCCTCATTGACTGTGCCAAAGATCATAGGCATCTGCTCAAGAATAATGCGGGTAATCTCTGCTGAAATGAACTCCCACGTATGATCATCTATAAACCCAACTCCAGAGCCCAAACCCAAACCATCACCAACACCAGAGCCACTACCGGTACCTCCTCGAGTGACCACCATACTGAAAATTAGCCATATAAACCATCAAAATATACTCGAAGAATCCCACATCCTACAATCTTCCTGATATCATCATGACTTTCCTTGAATCGAGTACGGATCCAATACTTTCAGTAGTATGGGCCCATACTACCATCCACATTTATCCGTACTTTCCTCAAGGATCGTCCTGGATCCTCCAAGTTACTCCCTTATCACAATTCAAAGCATAACATCAAACATGTATGGGTATTTTCAGAAAATTTACTTGAGCTCAGTCGATTGCATGCACCACACCCATTTCTTTTATTAGAAAAACACTTTTTGTAAAACATTTCTTTATGAAAAATCTACCGAATCCTCAGTGAGTTCAAACACATCAGAGAGTATGCCTGAATCCATCAAACCAAGGCTCTGATACCGACTTGTAACATCCCAAAATTTAAAACCAAAAATTTCGTTTTCATAATAATAAAATGATTAATCAAATCGAGTTCATAAAACCATTAAGACAAATCAGAGTATGTCAATCAATCATCTCAATACATCAGAGTTAAATAGAACAAAAATTGTGGTGTGTGCGATGCAATCATCCCAAGCTCTTCCCCTTCGACCATGAAGTACTTGAAACATAAATTGAAAACAGTAAGCATAAGCTTAGTAAGTTCCCCAAAATACCGCATACCATTCATATTTGCCAGCTCAAAGGATGTCTCGGGTCTATTTCACCCCTATTTCTATTTCAACTCATGTGTCGGATATTAATTATATATAACCCTGATGTATAAACTAAGGTATTATAGAATTGACCACTAATGGTCCTTTAAGTTATAATGGTTTAATAAAATGAATTAAACCCTTTTACTCATAAGTTTCCAGTTTAGCCTACTAAATGTCCTATCTGAAAAGTATGTTTTTGTACTAGAAAACGGTATATTGAATTTGTATGCTATGACCTGACCCATACCTGATACTCCTTATGATTACTTGGTGTATACAGGATATATATATATATATATATATATATATATATATATATATATATATAGTTAAGATCGAATAGATAGTAGATTGGGTGAATCTTCTCTAAGCCCACAACCAAACAAGGAACAAGAAATTAAGCGGAAAGCACACATTCTACTATCTGTCGGACCCAATTAATATATATACATGATGTATCTACCGAGGAATCATAAAGTTAGCATTATAGGCCCCTTTCTAACTAAATGTACTAAGAGTTGACTGTTCTGTTTGTCTTTTGTAATGATGTAAGTTTTCCCAAGTTTGATACTATCTTTACTAGAAAATAGTTTGCATTATCTTTTATGTGAGGAGATCACTATATGAATGTAATGGGAAAATGAAAGTATTCAGTAATGTTGTATAAAGTAAATACTGAAACACTAACTACCTTAAAACCAGTTTGTTAATTAAGGTTAAAATGTGAGGTGGTTATAACCATACAGATTGACGAGTGTTTAACACGGCGACCTACTAGCGCCGAAACTGATGTGACATTTGTCACCCCTTGGTTTACCGGCCAAACTGTAACGAACATTTGGGATGCAGGATTGTCAGTCCCGTATAGATCTATACACACAATGTCCGCTCTCCCTCCAGGAGACTCTGGTTACAAAACGCGACATAACAAGTATATTTTTATGCGTGAAGTAGTGGTTTCACATTATTGTTATCTTGTTCTTGTTATCGTATGTTCCTTTTGTTCTTGTTATTGTATGTTCCTCCCTGTTCTTGTTATTGTATGTTCTGAAACCCTAAACTATACCTATTATAGTTTAGTAGTATGTTTATTTTGTACTGTCCCTGATTTGTAGAAAATACTCGATTATCTACTGAGTTATTATTGTACTTTAAAACAGAGTTTTATAAACAACTATGTAACATAACTTAAAAGAGTTTTTGAATTGGTTTGATCACTTATAAAAGCATAAGAAATCTTTTAATGTGATGGTTATCACAGATAAACATTTGCACCATACAATTGTGTTCAACTTGTATCCCCCCTAAAGGCATTTAAAACATTTAAAAGATTGATTATAGGGGTATAAACTCACCTTATATGGGTGATTCAATTGAAGATTCGCATAAGGATGAAAAGTTCCACGAATAAATTCCCGAGACACAAACGAGTCCTAAATGACATATAATGGCATATATAGGCATGTAATTAGTGTTTAAAACAACTAACATGCAAGGAAGCAACCTTAGGGACTAGGAAACACTTGAAATGAAGTGTTACAATCACATGTGATTGATAAAAGGGATTTCACGGCCACACTAAGTGTGTTTACGGTCACACTAGAGTTTATGGCCAATGATGCTTGAAGTGTTTACGGCCCAAGCTTGGCCTTAAGAAGGGTTTACGGCCATGGATGAACGGTTCACGGCCATATCATGATCCTATGAAGGGTTTACGGCCAAAGGAAGAGTTTACGGCCGTAAACTCTTGAAGATCATGCATCAATTGCTTGTTTCATGGTTAGGAATCAAGTGTTTCTTATGGATAACAAGATGATAGAAGAGATACTCACACTTTGGAGGTCTTTAGGGTGTTTACGTCCCAAGAACAAGTGTATGTTCTTGGTGTTCTTGGTGAAATGTAGCTCCCTGTTAGGATCGAAAATTGAGAGAAGGGCCCCATTGGAGGATGGGTCCCGAGCGGTTTTGCATTGAGTTTTCTTTTAGTGGGAGTGAGGGAACAGACTCATCGCTCTCCTGCAAAGCTGCTACCTACCTTGGAAGGTCAGCGGAAAGAGCTAGAACAACGGGAAAAGAGCTGGGAGTTCGGCAAAGGATGATAATTTGAAGATCTAACCCAAAAGAGTTGAATTCATGGATGAAATCAAAGGGTTTTACTAAATCAAGAAGGATATTAAGAAACAATGGAAGAATCACATACAATATTGAAGAGAAAAGGAATTGTTCTTGATGATACTTGAGAGAGAAATGAGTTCAGCCTTGAAGATGTGAAGAATGATGAAGAAATGAAGGAAATTGATATATAAGGGAAGGGGTTCATGGATGCCAAGAGTTTACGACCGTAAACTCTAGTTTGTGGCCATAAACTCCTTGTGATGGAGTTTCCGACTCTTATGCAACCCAATGAACTTTAGATAACACATCCATACACACAACCCTTAAGTGTACTAGGCTTAGAACACTCAAACAGACCCTTAATGTCACACCCCAAAACCGGAACGACGGAAACGTTCGGGGGTGGAGGACGTCATGTACAGTATCACAACAAATCATAGTAGTAAACAAGCAACAACATCATCCATTGCATTAATAATATAATTTAATACAAGTGTGTTCTGTGAAGTTTATAAGACACCAAAAATGTAAATCAAAATAAAAGATGAGTCTTGGACGAGCTCCATATTCTCAAAACCTGGCATCGGTACCTGTCTACTGATGACCTGAGAATACAAGTTATTTTGAAAGAGTTTATCAGCTTTAAAGCTGGTGAGTTCCTAAGCATTTTAGTGTCATTGTTTGTATGAAAACGTTTGTAAGTGTTTGATGTATAACTTTGTAAATGTTTGTATCACCTAGAAAATCATATATTTTCTACTAAACGTAGCCTTATACCAAGGCATCAAATATTCTATATGCTTGTTTCTTGTAAGAGTGTAATGTATTGTATGTACTAGTGTAATGTATGTTCTCTCTGTCTAGTATGTAGTGTGTTCTCTTTGTTTCTCATCATAGTATGTTCTCTTAGTTTCTCATAATAGTATGTTCTCTTAGTTTCTCATAATAGTATGTATTGACTTATGTATGAACTGACTCTTTGTATGTTTCATTGTACTAGAAGTAATGAGTAGTGTCTTCCTAAACTATACCTATTATAGTTTACTAGTAAAGTTGTTTGTATAACTGAGTGTATTGAACTGAGATAAAAGCTTTTATGTCTATACATATATACATAATATATAACTAAGGATCAAACGACACTCGGACAAACAACAGGGTACTCTAAGTCCACAACCAAACAAGGAACAGGAAGTAAAGTGTGTTATTAGTCCTAAGTCCTTCAAACCTTACTTATATAACTATATATGCATTAGACAAGGTTTCGACAATATATAAGTGTAAAAGAGTTAAAGGAAAAGGCTTGTCATGTAAGAACAAGTTTGATAAATAGTTGAACATGTAAAAGAGTTTGATAAACATTTTGAAGTAGTTCGCTTGATAAAATAACTAAAAGTATAGTAAATCCATTTGTTTGGTAGTTATTAATCACATGTGATTGATATAATAACTGTAATGTTTCAACTTGTATTCCCCCCCCCCCCCCCCCATAAAAGTATTTAAAATCATTTAAAAGGTAGATTAAGGGGGTATGAACTCACTTGTAGTGAGTGGTTTGGATGAAGGTGTTGGATAAGGTGCTAGGTGTCAAGTGAAGACTTGAACACACACTGATCCTATTTAACATATAAAGACACATATATGTATCTAATTAGTGATCATACACTAATTAAGAAAGTAAAGACACCCTAGAACATGGAAAACACTTTGATTCAAGTGTTAGAAGATCATGGGGTTGCATCTAAGGGTTGTAGGGCCTCACTATGGAGTTTGCGGCCCAATGGCAAGTCCCCCATGATTTTACGGCCCATGGGTTTATGTACCAATGAGTTTACAGCCGTAAACTCATGGTACTTTGTACCATTTGATGTTTAAGGTCCTATAAGTGCATTGGGAGTGTTGTAGACTTGGTTCCAAGGCTTAGGAAGAAGTTGTGGCAACATTGCACCATATACTAGGGTTTACGGCCCAAGGAGATTGCCTTGGCCGTAAACTCTCTTTTGATCTTGATTTCTTGATGTTTTCAATGTGCAAACTAAGTGATTCAAGCATATAACAAGCTAATGCAAGAGTACTTTCAATATAGAAGCTTGATAGGGTGTTTAAAGTCCAAGAACACTAGTGTGTGTTCTTGGTGAAATGAAGAACACTTGAAGATCTAACTAAATGAATAGATTTCATGGATGAAATCATGTACAATTACTAGATAAGGAGATGTAACAACAAATCAAAGGAAGAAATTCTTACATTTTTGGAAGATCCGGATGAAGATCTTATGATACTTGAGAGAGAAATGGGGTTTCTTTGACTTGAAATGAAGGAAATGATCAAAAAAAGATGTAAACTCATGCTTATAGCATGAGTTCATGGCCAAGGTTGAGTTTACGGCCCAAACTCATGAAGTTTGGCCGTAAACACCTTTATAATGGGGTTTAAGGTTTGATTGTTGCACATTAACCCTAGAAGATACTTCCTAACATTTGATTATTGAATGTCATATGATTAAAAACACCTAAACAGACTCTAAACAGTGCTAAAAGATAGCAGAAACAGGTCACACTTTGATTGCATTGATTGACTGTACAAGATAGAAATTTCGGGTTGTCACACTTAACAATGCTAAAAGATAGCAGAAACAGGTAGGGGTGGCAATTGATGACACGTCACGACAAAAATACACGAAACGAAACGAAATTGAGACGAAATTGAAATTCGAATTCGTGTTCGTGTCATGTTCGTGTCAGGTGTAAAAAAACGACGCCTTGTCGTGTCGTATTCGTGTTCAAAATTTGACACGAAATTGACACGATTTGACATTTTTTGTCGTGTTTTCCGTGTTATGTATGAATAAATATTAATTAAATACATTAATTTTTATTTCATGTTATCTTTGTCATGTCGTGTCGTGTTTGTCGTTTTTTAATCGGTTCGTTTTCGTGTTAGTTAAAAAATACGAGATCGTGTCGTGTCGTGTTTGTGTTACATAAAACCTTTTCTTGTCATGTCGTGTCAGACAAAAACACGACACGATGGCCCGGTTTGCCACCCTTAGAAACAAGTCTGACATTTGATTGGATTGATTGGCTTTACCAGATAGAAATTTTTGGGTTGTCACATATTTCACCCCACATACATATAGCTAACAGACACACAAATATAGAACATATACAACAAGATTCATAAAGACTACAAGCACATAAGATATCCTAGTGTCCTACAGTATAATGAGCAAACTCGCCTCAGTCTGCTATCAGTCAAACAAATGATCGGGCTGTTGAACTGGAAAATCCCCGCGCTTATCAATCTGTCACACCCCCGAACCAGACGGCGGAAACGTCTGAGAGTTCTTGTGACTTAAATTGAATACCATCACAATGAATATACATGAATCATAACATAATTCATCACCATGCATTGAAATATTACAACTGATATTGTTTACATCCAGTACATTGTTTTAGACATTACATCTTCATAACATAAACTGTCCGATAAATAACTAAGCAAAACATCATGACATTACTTGGTACTTATTCTTCGGCTTACCTGTTACCTGAGAATACAAGTTATTTTGAAAACGTCAACATATGAAATGTTGGTGAGTTCATAAGTAATGTTGTGGTAAAATGATTTGGTGTAGTTTGTAAAACCCAGAAAATCCGATATTTTCTGAAAAGATCATTGTTTATAAAAAGTGTGAAGATCCGTGAATATAAGCTTGTTGATTTTCAAAACATGTATAATTGTTGAACTTTTGTATAAATTATGCAAGTGAAAATGTTGAACTTCCCAGGAAAGCACGATGTTTTCCCAACACATAAAATACAGTGACTTGTCTATTATTATACCAATACGTCGAATGATTTTGATTACCCGAGTGGCATTGGATTAATTAGGGTTGTGAGTTGTTATAATCGCGCATTAAAGAAAACGACTAGTTTATAACTACAGTTTACGAACGATCCTTAAAGGCGTCGGCCGTTACTACTCACTTAATCCACCCATCATGTTTACTCTTGTTTATCGTCCTAAATCTGTTTACTTTGATTTCTCATAAGCCCAACAACCGAGGAGATAGGAGAGTACTAAGCCCCTTTATTTCCATGAGTTATTCAAGGCTATCGGGAATGCGAAAGACTATTGGTCCCTCTCGCATTTGACATCTCGACCTCACTAGCGGTACTAATGGGCCACTGGGCCCAATAGCACATTAGAGCTATTGAAAGTCCTTTTACGTGGAATTGGGTCATAGAAGGCCCAATATCACGTAAGCATATTCCCTTTAGGCCCAAAGATCATGTTAAAGGGATAGCAAGGCCCAACAAGCATGATTTGACACTTTCAAGCCCAAAGTTTGTAGGTTAGTTCATCATAGCTATCGCGTGTTTATTGAAATACTTTGGTTTATTGATTTTGTTTTGTTATTGATTCGAGACCGAATCAATTCGTTTTGTAACGATATTTGTTGTTGAGAGTGTATTTGTTTTTTCGTTTCGTCGGTAGTCGTGGATCTTGTATTTTGTCTTAATGAATTAATATGTTTAAAAGTAAGATTTTTACCTTTTCACAACCTTTCGTTTATAAAAATAACACTTTTAGTCCTTTATATAAAAGAATTTTATTTTTAGTCCTTAAAACATTTTTCAGACACTTTTGTATCATAAACTTGTTGAAAAGACATTTTTAACGCAAAATTTATTTTGTAAACAGCTTTAGCCCTTCCAGAATGATGTTTTCTCGGTTAAAACCCCAAATTTCACAACTTTTACAGTTTTGGCCCAAAATATAAAATGTTTACATTTTTTATCCTTTTTGAATTTGAAAAGCATTTTTGACCTTTGAAATAGTTTTATTTCACTTCAAATCCCCTGTTTTACAGAAAGTTACATTTCCAGCCCCTCAAACTTGTAAATTTCGCATTTTGAGGCTTATTGGGCCGAGAAGCCCATAATTAGCCCAATATGCTAAAAATTTACATTTTAAGTCCCTTGAAATTTCTAATATTCAGAAAATTTTTTATAGAAACTGTTTTGACCCTTTTAACCTTCAAGAAACCATGACTTGTTGATTTTTACCCCAAGTTTTGTATTTTTGACAATTTAAGCCCAAAAATGGGTTTTATGTGAGAGTATGTTCATCATAACCTTATAAACTATTTTTCTTGACTTGTTTAGTGTAATATGGCTTAAGTTATGTTTATTTCCTTTCTCATGTCTTAGATCTCGGGTTTACACCCCTTTTTGGTAACATATTCATCACAATACACATGAAATCACACACATACATGCATCAAATCACACATAGCATACATATACACATAGATCTACACATTTTCTTGTATTCTCCCACATAAAACTCATAAAAACCGAAAAGAAAGGGGTATGAAGCTCACCTTTGCCTGTTGTTTTCGATTTGAAGAAGAAAAGAGAAGAGTTTGTTGTTATTTTCGGCTCTAGCAAGCTCCTTGGATGGATCTCGAACTTAGTGGGTTCTAAGATGCAAGATCATGAATTTGAATGGATTAAGATGTGATTTTTTTGATGAAAAGAAGTGAGTTAGATCATAGATTTGTCATCAACTTACCTTAGATGATGAATTGCTTGGTGAAAGCCTCTTGAAACACAAGAAATTTCGAGATTTTTGGATGAAGGAGAGTGAATGATTCTTGAGTGGTTTAGAGAGAAATTTGGTTGTGAAGTGTGTGTGTTACTCTTGCTCTCGGCCGAAGAAAAGAGAGAGAGAGGAAGAGAGAAGATTGATGAGATGTTTACTTGGATGTATGGGAATTGCATGGAAAACCATTAAGTAAAAATGAGGTGGCAATGAGAAAGTCAACTCCTCTTTCTCTTGTGGGTTTGGGCCGAAAATGGAGAGGGAAAGAGAGGAGATTTGGGCTTTAAATGATTAAGCCCATTTCATGGTTAAGTTAAGTGATTTTTGGCCCAAATAAATAAAAATGTGATTTTTATGACTTATTAGAGCTAAATTAAATTTGTTATGGCCCAATAAGGTCCATTTAGGTATTTTATTTCATTCTAGGCCCAACATGGCCAAAATGTTAAAATAAATGAAAGTGGGTCCAACTAGAGCCCATTTAAGAGTTCTAAGCCCAAATTAGTCAAATTGGAAAATTATTGGTCCATTGGGCCCAATAAGAAAATCCTAGTCCACAATGGACTTAAACAAGGGTTTCTAGGGTTTCCATATATTTGTTGACTATTTGCAGTGCTTGTATGAAGTGTTCGATTGAAATTCTGTTGTTATTGAATAAGCATCCTACATGTTTTCACATTGCTGGTTCACATTTGTTATCATTGCTCAATGTTTACAAGGCATCAAAATTCCTAGTTGTGACATCATCCCCCCTTTAGAGGGAATTTTGTCCCGAAATTCTTTTGAAAGCTAGATTTGAGAATGCTAGAATAGATGAGGGTACTTTTGCTTCATTTGATCTTCACGTTCCCACGTGAATTCTGGCCCACGCTTTGCGTTCCACCATACCTTCACAATCGAAATGCGACTTTGCTTAGTACGCTTCACCTCCCTGTCTAGGATTTTGACTGGCTCTTCCACGAACAGGAGATTCTCGTTGATCTCAATTTCATCAAGGGGAATGACGAGTGTTTCATCGGATAAACACTTCTTTAGGTTGGAAACATGGAACACGGGGTCTATGCTACTGAGCTCAGCGGGTAGCTGCAGTCTGTACGCTACTGGACCAATTCGGGTAAGGATCTCGAAAGGTCCAATGTGTCGTGGATTCAGTTTTCCCCGTTTTCCAAAACGAATAACCCCTTTCCAGTGAGAAACTTTTAACAGCACCCGATCCCCGACCTGAAACTCTAAGGGCTTTCGCCGTTTATCAGCGTAGCTCTTCTGTCGGTCGTGTGATGCTTGTAGTCGAGCTCTGATTTGAACTATCTTTTCCATGGTTTCACGTATGATCTCCGGTCCCGTTAACGTCTTGTCTGATGCTAGTTCCCTCGCTAGCTGGGTGTCGCCTACCTCATCCCAACACAACGGTGATCTACACTTACGTCTACATAGTGCCTCAAAAGGAGCAACTTTGATGCTCGAATGGTAACTGTTGTTGTATGAGAATTCAACTAAGGGTAAGTGGGTATCCCGGGACTTCCCAAAGTCTGTCACACATGCGCGAAGCATGACTTCAAGCGTCTGAATGGTGCGTTCGCTTTGACCATCCGTTTGTGGGTGATAAGCAGTGCTCATGTCCAGATGGGTTCCCAGTGCTTTCTGAAGGGATTTCCAAAAACGTGAAGTGAATCTACTATCTCTATCTGAGATGATAGACACCGGCACTCCGTGAAGTCTCACGATTTCTCGAATGTATATTCTTGTCAATCTCTCCATCTTGTAGGATTCTTTTATTGGTAGGAAATGAGCGGATTTCGTCAGTCTGTCAACTATTACCCAGATAGTGTCCAATCCATCTGACGTCTTGGGCAGCTTGGTCACAAAGTCCATAGTAATCCTTTCCTATTTCCACTCAGGAATTATTGGTTGCTGTAATAACCCCGAGAGGTTCTGGTATTCCACCTTTACTTTGGCGCAAGTAAGGCATTTGCTAACATAGGTGGCAATCTTTGCCTTCATGTTAGGCCACCAATAATGTTGTTTCATATCCAAGTACATTTTGTCCGAACCCGGATGGATGGAGTATCGCGTCTTGTGAGCTTCATTCATGACTACTTCCCTAAATCCCTGAATTTTAGGGACCCAAATACAGTTCATGAAATAATATACTCCACCTTCTTTCATCTCGAGATTCTTCTCCATCCCGCGTAACGCTTCGCTTGTTTTGTTTTCCGCCTTCATGGTATCTGACTGGGCGGCCCTGATCTGAGTGGTTAGGTGAGATTGGATGGTTATTGAGAGAGTTTTCACACGATGATTAGAGTACTCTTTCCGGCTCAAGGCATCAGCTACCACATTAGCCTTGCCTGGGTGGTACTTGATTTCACACGCATAATCATTTAATAGTTCAACCCATCTTTGTTGCCTCATGTTCAACTCTTTTTGATTCAAGATGTGCTGGAGACTCTTGTGGTCCGTGAAGATTGTACACTTTGTACCATAAAGGTAATGCCTCCAAATGTTCAGGGCGAAGACCACTGCTCCCAATTCCAGATCGTGGGTTGTATAATTTACTTCGTGTGTCTTGAGTTGCCGGGACGCGTAAGCTATCACCGTTCCACGTTGCATGAGAACGCAACCTAAACCCTGATTTAACGCGTCACAGTAGACTATGAAATCTTCCATTCCCTCTAGTAGTGATAGTACCGGGGCACTGCAGAGTGCTTGCTTCAGAGTTCGAAATGCAGCTTCTTGTTTGTCTGTCCATTTGAATGGTACGTCCTTTTGTGTAAGCGAGGTAAGTGGCTTGGCGATCATAGAAAAGTTTTGAATGAACCTCCTGTAGTAACCTACTAGACCTAAGAATTGGCGAATTTTTGTGGGTGTTGTCGGGACTGCCCGTCCTTCGATGGCTTTGACTTTAGAAGGATCCACATGTATTCCTTCCTGACTAACAACATGACCCAAAAGGTTCACGCTACGGAGCCAGAACTCACACATGGAGAGTTTTGCGTATAGCTTCTCAGTTCGTAGGTTTCCAGGATTTGTCGGAGATGTTGGCCATGCTGTTCTTTGCTTCAAGAATAAACTAGAATGTCGTCAATGAATACAATAACAAAGTTGTCGAGGAATGGTCGGTAGATTCGATTCATTAGGTCCATGAATGCGGCAGGGGCATTCGTTAGACCGAAGGGCATTACGACAAATTCATAATGTTCGTAACGAGTTCGGAAAGCGGTTTTGGGAATATCCTCTTCCCAGACCTTGAGTTGATGGTACCCAGATCATAGATCTATCTTAGAGAAGTAACTAGCTCCTTGGATCTGGTCAAATAGATCGTCGATTCGTGGGAGTGGATAGCGATTTTTGACAGTGAGCTTATTCAGTTATCTGTAATCAATGCACATCCTAAAAGATCCGTCCTTCTTCTTGACAAAGAGGACTAGAGCTCCCCATGGCGAGAAGCTGGGTCGGATGAATCTTTTGCCCAGGAGTTCACTGAGTTGGCTGGACAATTCCTGCATCTCAGCAGGAGCCAATCGGTAAGGAGATTTAGCAATGGGAGTGGCTCCTGGAACAAGATCAATCCGGAATTCAACTTGTCTTTCTGGGGGTACTCCAGGAAGATCTTCAGGAAATATGCCTGGGAATTCACGTGCTACAGGAATGTCTTGAACGTTAACCTCTTACTTGGTTTTATCTACTATGTGCGCCAGGAACATCAAATCGTTCTTTCGCAGATGCTTCTGTGCCTGGATGCACGAGATGAGACGAAGGTCCGTGCTAACTTTGTCTCCGTAAATAACTAGGGTTTCATGATTTGGTAGGTGAAGGCAAACGACCTTCTCGTGGCACATAATTTCAGCATGGTGGGGGCTTAACCAGTCCATGCCAATAATCACATCAAAACTCCTAATGGAAACAGGCATTAAGTTTATTTGAAAGACGTGTTGATTTAGGGCTAGGGTACATCCGATATAGATTTCCCCAATGGTTTCTGTTTTCCCATTGGCCATTTCCACCGTAAAGGTTTCATTGAGCTTCTGGGGTTGTTGTTTTAACAAATGTTTAAACTTATTGCTCACAAAACTACGTTCTGCTCCGGTATCAAATAGGATGCATGCATAAGTGTGTTTTAGGAGGAACGTACTGGTTACGACAGCGGGATCCTGAACCGCTTCTCCCTGACCCATGGTCAGCACCCTTCATGTTCCTCCATTTCCGGGATTGTTGTTGTTGGGGCAGTTTCGACGGAAATGCCCAGTCCTTCCACATCCATAGCAGGTGTGGCTAGGTCCTGCATTGTTGCCACCATTGTTGGTGGTGTTGTTGTTGTTGTTGCAGTTATTGTTGTTGTTGTTTCCCTATTGTTGGTTCTGAGGGGGATAGGTCATGCAGTACTTTGCCGTGTGCCCCTTCCGATTTTAACTGGTGCACTGCATCTCTCTGCATTCTCCATTGTGATGGAGACCGCACTTGTTGCACTTAGGAAGATTACCGGAATAAGGCCTAGGGGCACTTGGAGCAGCTGAGGCTGGAGCATGTGGTGTGGATGGAACTTGAGTGGTTGCAGCATTAACTGCCACTGTTTGCTACTTCTTGGATGATTCGGATCCTCGACGTCCCTTCCTCTTGTTGTCCTTCCCCTTTTTGTTATCATTTACTTTTTTACCTTCAGCCTCCACTGGCTTCTCACCCTTCTTGTTATTGTGGTCATACAGCTTCTTGGCCAATCTATTGGCACTGTCGAAAGTTTCGGGATTTGCAGCTATCACATTCCCTTGGATCGGGGAGGTCAGTCCCCAGATGAATCGTTCGATCTTCTTTCCTTCTGAGGTGATCATGCCAGGGCACAGAAGAGACGGTACGCTAAACCTTGATATGTATGCATCTATATCCATGTTTCAGACGGTGAGACTCCACAACTCTTGTTCCATTTTCTGAATTTCTCCATGAGGGCAGTATTCGGCCATCAGTATTTCTTTCATCTCTGCCCATGGCATGGAATTGGCTATGGGGAGTATCATGGCTTCCATGTGTCCGTTCCACCAAGTGAGCGCTTGGTTAACGAAAGTGCATGCGGCAAACTTCACCTTCATCTCCGCAGGGCAATCACATATCTCAAACACTGATTCCACCTTCTCGATCCATCGTTTCAGGGTGATCATTCCTGCAGTGCCGTTAAAGGTCCGTGGTTTGGTGTTGGTGAAGTCTTTGAAGGAACATGTTTTGGTTGGTCCTTGATTCATCCCATTGTTTAAACTTCCAGCCCCTTTTCCATTGACTCCTCCATTGTTCCCTTGGTGAATTTGTGCCATTGCTGCGGTGACCACAACAGATACAGCTGCTTGGAATGTAGCTGAGTCGACTTCGGGTGGGGTTGGCCCAGGGTTTTTGCGGGTGGGTCGTTGAGGCATCTTTCAGTCATGGATCGGAAATATGTTGAGTGTCTGTGGTTTTTGTGAGGTTGTGATCCTATAAACTAGGTGTGTGGCACAAACTTAAGTAATTTCACAATCTAGAATACAAGCATGGATATGTAACACATAGCAGATTATAACGTCACAATAAAACATATAAAATCTTTCATTACTATTACCCGCACTTTGATACATGAAAATTTTGCCCGAAAGAGATACATAAGCGGTACAAGTTTGACAGCATAACGACTCTATGAGTAATGTAATCACTTAAACATAGAGTCGATAGTACATAGCATAGATCATAGTACTAGTAAGATAAGTCTATTCTTAATACTCTATGGAGTGCCCTATGACAGTAGCGAAATCATATACCGAAGTGTTGAGCCAACAACTGAGCCATCTCAGTCATTTCTCCAATGACCTCATCCCTCTCATGCTCAGCTCACACTGCACGTGCTTCTATAGCGAATAGTTGTTGCCGCAGGGCGACAATCTCAGCTTCGGGGGAGCGATTCTCCCATGCGGGATTCACTGGTGGGGTGGGATGGTCTTGCTGCGCCTCGCTGTCAGGTGATGTGGCGGAGTCCTCACCTGAGTCTTGCCCTTCCTCCATGTCATCCTCGGCCTCATCGAACTCGTAGTCAGTGTTTGTGTACTCGTCCGACCCAACATCGTGTGCTCCCCCTTGATCTTCTTCAGGCTCATCTGTAATCATCCCGTGAGCCACTAAGACCTGATGAAACTGAATGCCCTGCTGCTCCCCTTCCATAGTGAATGAGAGGAGGTATACGAATAACTATCATTACTCCTATGACTCTACGATTATTGTATAGATCGAGCTGATGTTCTCTTCTTGGTGATAAAAGGGTATGTTTTTAGGTTCCCTAGTCATCACGATTTCCTCAGGACATGTGATGGTTGTACCTCGGAGGAAATGTAGTTGATCAGGCTACATCCACTCCTTGGTGCGACTATGAACAGTCCTGACTTAACCAAGATGCTAGCATTATCTTGTTTAGTTCAGTATTATGTTATTTTTCCTAATACAAGCAAAGATGTTTTTATCGTTAAGTTTTACTTGTTTTGTTCAGAGTTGTGTTAGTCCCTCTTTTTGGTTTATAGTTGCATATCACTGTGTGGTTAGATATGCTAGTTCACTATAAATAGAGCTCTGATACCAACCTGTCACACCCCCGAAACGTCCGAGGGATCTTGTGACTTAAATTGAATACCATCACAATGAATATACATGAATCATAACATAATTCATCACCATGCATTGAAATATTACAATTGATATTGTTTACATCCACTACATTGTTTTAGACATTACAATTCATAACATAAACTGTCCGATAGATAATCTAAGCAAAACATCATGACATTACTTGGTACTTATTCTTCGGCTTACCTGTTACCTGGGAATACAAGTTATTTTGAAAAACGTCAACATATGAAATGTTGGTGAGTTCATATGTAATGTTGTGGTAAAATGATTTGGTGTAGTTTGTAAAACCCAGAAAATCCGATATTTTATGAAAAGATCATTGTTTATAAAAAGTGTGAAGATCCGTGAATATAAGCTTGTTGATTTTCAAAACATGTATAATTGTTGAACTTTTGTATAAATTACGCAAGTGAAAATGTTGAACTTCCCAGGAAAGCACGATGTTTTCCCAACACATAAAATACAGTGACTTGTCTATTATTATACCAATATGTCGAATGATTTTGATTACCCGAGTGGCATTGGATTAATTAGGGTTGTGAGTTGTTATAATCGCGCATTAAAGAAAATGACTAGTTTATAACTACAGTTTACGAACGATCCTTAAAGGCGTCGGCTGTTACTACTCACTTAATCCACCCACCATGTTTACTCTTGTTTATCGTCCTAAATTTGTTTACTTTGATTTCTCATAAGCCCAACAACCGAGGAGATATGATAGTACGAAGCCCCTTTATTTCCATGAGTTACTCAAGGCTATCGGGAATGCGAAAGACTATTGGTCCCACTCGCATTTGACTTCTCGATCTCACTAGCAGTACTAATTGGCCACTAGGGCCAAATAGCACATTAGAGCTATTGAAAGTCCTTTTACGTGGAATTGGGTCATATAAGGCCCAATATCACGTAAGCATATTCCCTTTAGGCCCAAAGATCATGTTAAAGGGCTAGCAAGGCCTAAAAAGCATGATTTGAAACTTTCAAGCACAAAGTTTGTAAGTTAGTTCATCATAGTTATCACGTGTTTATTGAAATACTTTGGTTTATTGATTTTGTTTTGTTATTGATTCGAGACCGAATCAATTCGTTTTGTAACGATATTTATTGTTGAGAGTGTATTTGTTTTTTCGTTTTGTCGGCAGTCGTGGATCTTGTATTTTGTCTTAATGAATTAATATGTTTAAAAGTAAGATTTTTACCTTTTCACAACCTTTCTTTTATAAAAATAACACTTCTAGTCCTTTATATAAAAGAATTTCATTTTTAGTCCTTAAAACATTTTTTAGACACTTTTGTATCATAAACTTGTTGAAAAGACATTTTTAACCCTAAATTTACTTTGTAAACAGCTTTAGCCCTTCCAAAATGATGTTTTCTCGGTTAAAACCCCAAATTTCGCAACTTTTACAGTTTTGGCCCAAAATATAAAATGTTTACATTTTTTTTATCCTTTTTGAATTTGAAAAGCATTTTTGACCTTTGAAATAGTTTTATTTCACTTCAAATCCCCTGTTTTACATAAATTTACATTTTAGCCCCTAAAAGTTGTAAATTTTGCATTTTGAGGCTTATTGGGTCGAGAAGCCCATAATTAGCCCAATATGCTAAAATTTACATTTTAAGTCCCTTGAAATTTCTAATATTCAGAAATTTTTTTATAGAAACTGTTTTGACCCTTTTAACCTTCAAGAAACTATGACTTGTTGATTTTTACCCCAAGTTTTGTATTTTTGACAATTTAAGCCCAAAAATGGGTTTTATGTGAGAGTATGTTCATCATAACCTTATAAACTATTTTTCTTGACTTGTTTAGTGTAAGATGGCTTAAGTTATGTTTATTTACTTTCTCATGTCTTAGATCTCGGGTTTACACCCCTTTTTGGTAACATATTCATCACAATACACATGAAATCACACACATACATGCATCAAATCACATAGCATACATATACACATAGATCTACACATTTTCTTGTATTCTCCCACATAAAACTCATAAAAACCGAAAAGAAAGGGGTATGAAGCTCACCTTTGCCTGTTGTTTTCGATTTGAAGAAGAAAAGAGAAGAGTTTGTTGTTATTTTCGGCTCTAGCAAGCTCCTTGGATGGATCTCGAACTTAGTGGGTTCTAAGATGCAAGATCATGAATTTGAATGGATTAAGATGTGATTTTTTTGATGAAAAGAAGTGAGTTAGATCATAGATTTGTCATCAACTTACCTTAGATGATGAATTGCTTGGTGAAAGCCTCTTGAAACACAAGAAATTTCGAGATTTTTGGATGAAGGAGAGTGAATGATTCTTGAGTGGTTTAGAGAGAAATTTGGTTGTGAAGTGTGTGTGTTACTCTTGCTCTCGGCCGAAGAAAAGAGAGAGAGAGGAAGAGAGAAGATTGATGAGATGTTTACTTGGATGTATAGGAATTGCATGGAAAACCATTAAGTAAAAATGAGGTGGCAATGAGAAAGTCAACTCCTCTTTCTCTTGTGGGTTTGGGCCGAAAATGGATAGGGAAAGAGAGGAGATTTGGCCTTTAAATGATTAAGCCCATTTCATGGTTAAGTTAGGTGATTTTTGGCCCAATTAAATAAAATATGATTTTTATGACTTATTAGAGCTAAATTAAATTTGTTATGGCCCAATAAAGTCCATTTAGGTATTTTATTTCATTCTAGGCCCAACATGGCCCAAAATGTTAAAATAAATGAAAGTGGGTCCAACTAGAGCCCATTTAAGAGTTCTAATCCCAAAGTAGTCAAATTGGAAGCTTATTGGTCCATTGGGCCCAATAAGGAAATCCTAGTCCAAAATGGACTTAAACAAGGGTTTCTAGGGTTTCCAATTATTTGTTGACTATTTGCAGTGCTTGTATGAAGTGTTTGATAGAGATTCTGTTGTTATTGAATAAGCATCTTACATGTTTTCACATTGTTGGTTCACATTTGTTATCATTGTTCAATGTTTACAAGGCATCAAAATTCCTAGTTGTGACACAATCAAATAAAACCCCAATTAATAATTGGGTCATAAACCATAACTAGGAATCTAGTTTATTTGTCTATAACACAGGGTAAAAGACCATTTTTGTAACGCCCCGTTTCTGGTATTTAAATTTAATTTAAGTATCTCCATTTCTTAAGTGGTACTCGACGAGTCTGTAGCCCGACTCGTCGAGTAGAAGCGGGATGAACTCGCGATTTAAGTTGGCTACTCGGCGACTCCATATATTGGGACTCGGCGAGTCTACCTGCCTGAATGAAGCCCTAATTTCAAGGGTTTGTACCATATTTAAACGACATTATAGCCTACCACCCCAACCTCCAACACCTTTAGAGCATTTCCCCTGTAAACCCTAGCCCCCATTATTGAGCTTGAGTGTGTTTGTGCTAGTTTGAAAGCTTTGGAAGAGAAGGAAGGAAATAAGATCCATAGAAGAGAAAGGAGATCCAAGAGTTAGCTTCCATTTGTTTCTCATTCAGGTAATGAAGTTATTACCTTGTGTATTCCTCCATTAAACTCTCTTTTATGCTTGTTATGTCTCTTTTGGAGCCTTATATGATTCAAAACTTGAGATATGGACTCTCCTTTGGATGGAAACCTTAGATCTGGACGTTATTGAACTCCAGGAGCTCATTATAGCCACCTTTGTGCAATCATGGCCTTGTTCCAAACCCTAAGTGCTTAGTATTTGATGATTTTGGGTATTTTAGCCTTATACTCTTGTGCATGCACGTAAAGTTGGAAACTTTACGTGTAAAACCAGTCCTAAAAGCTCAAATCTATAATTTGGAAGCACTGAAATCGATTAGAATCGACTGTATAGTAATAGAATGCTTGGGAATCGGCGAGTTGTTCTTCAGACTCGGAGAGTTGTTCTTCAGACTCGACGAGTTGTTCATACTGATGGGTTTTATACAAACAATCCTATGTGTGCATGCAACCCTAGAGTTGGATTTATGTTTTCACTATTAGTTATACAACTTTATGAACACAAAAAGAAACCTGGCATGCTACTATTATTTTCGAAATTCATATATAACATAGAATACATACCTTTGGTTGTTATACAACAATAACAACTAGTTCCTTGAATTTCCTTAGCTCTTGAAAGCAAGTACCACAAGTGTAGTACCTCTAATGGCTCACAAACACACTAGGTGAAAGGATGAATATGGGAGAGAGGAGAGAAGGGTATCTTGCCCTATATTTCGTCCCTTTTAGGGTTTCCCAAGGCTTGGACGAAATCTTAGTGCCTTAGGGTGCTATTTATACTTAAGGCTAACTAGGGTTTCAAGGTGTAAACCCTAATCCCTTAGCTTAGGGCCTAAGCAAGTCCATGGACTCCTTTCCTTAAGCCCTTGGACGAAAACTCCTAGATCCTTCTAGGATTTTCGTTCAAGCCTTAATAAAGGTGATCCAACGGCCTAAAGCCTCAACTATTGAATAATTACAAAATAGCCCCTGCACTTTCAGTCAGTTCCTTTAATCCCAAAATTAATTCCTAATTAATTTCTGATTAAATACTAATTAATAATATGATTCCAAATTAATATATTATTCATATAATATACTAAAAAATCTTATTTATACCCCATTCTTAACAATAAACCAGCCTCTCTCCTCAACAATCATTATGTCTAGTCACCAGTGTGAAGGCAACACAAAAGGACCATGCACAATCGGGTCAAGTACATACCAAAATAGTTATGGACTTAGACACTAATCCGACAATCTCCCAATTGGATAAGTCTAATAACTATTCTGCGTATAACCTCAGATCCTGATTAGCAATCGTAGCTTTCAAAAGTCGCTGTCAACTTTGATCTTATCAGAAGCGTGTCCTTTAGATAAGAGATCATATATTCCTCCATTCTAGATATCGTATAGACTGAGACATGGATTTAAATCATTCTCTCTAGTTATGTGTTGTTTCCCGACTTCCGATTTATGACGACTGACAACAGACTATAATTGAACACATCAAATTAGTCTCGGCTTGGCCAAGCGCTTAGGTGTCATCACTAAATCATCGAGGGGCCCACATATATCGCTTTCATCCTACTTTGGATAAAAGGAACGGATAAACTTTGATTTAATGCTTGCTTGCACTCACTTACGAATCACACACAACAATATGTTTTATAACACCAAGTTACTGGTGCGTTTACATATTATCAATGTGTAACCGACTCGCAAGATACAACTCTCACATCTTGGTTTCAAGAATATAAGATATTATCTTCTCACCAATCACTCGTGATAAAATCCATGAAGTGATCCAAGTGAGCATGGGTTTAATCCAATGCTCAAATCATATTCATAAGCACTCATGAACGTTGCAGCAAACATTTGTTTATGTCTAATACACTTTAGACAATCCACACACCAATTCACGACAGTCTTCATTCATACCTACTTCCAACATATGAACGACTGTGGTCCGTTCGAATAATTTGATTATTCTGAAATAATTAATTATTCAGGAAGTCAAAACATGCAAAGTGAAACACAAGAATAATACTAATCCTATATGGTCCCAAACCTTTGAGTATAAATAAAACACCTTTTATTTATCACCATATTGATTACTCATTATTTGTTGTTTCGCTTAATTAACTTATTACTTGAATTATTACTACAATTGTCCCATGCTCTTAGCATGCACACAATGTTTAATTATGGTCCTTACTTTGTGAAATAAATCAAATGAACACATTTCCAATCATACTCATTTCACAACTCCCAATTCTTATCATAAGTATAAGAATATCAAATTCCTGTCACTTATAGAATATGCTAGATTCTAACATTTTATGCAATGATCCTTTCGTAAAGTCGTAGCTCAAAATCATCAAGACTTGGTCAATCTCTATCAGAAACAATTCTATAGATATGATGTCTCTCACTCAAAGTACATTCCTTTGAACATCCTTCTTGCATAAAAGTTTCTAATCTAGACATAGATTCTTAATAACCAGCTCCCAATATGGAAATATTTCCATATCTGCCATATGAAAACTCATTCTTAATAGAATCTTATCTATTCATAATAATGTCGATATGGTCCATCCAATACCATACTTCCAACTACTCACAAACGACCAATCCTTAGCGAGCTTTGGACCGTCCTTTGATAGTTGTTTAATTATCTTAGTCAAAACCGATTCTTGTCCTTTTTCCCTCTTAATGCGCTAGACATTTGGAAAATTTTAGAATGGTCAAATATTATAGCATTTGCAATCGATCCTATACCCGAAGCGTATGGGACACGATGCATAATGTCTTACATAAAGATACGATACTTTATCAATCTTCTGCCATAATATCTTATGTGTCACGTTCTTATAATTCGAATTATGAAGAGGGATGCCATAATCATAATCAAAATTTTAAGAACGCAATGTATCCTTGACTAAATTTGTTAACATTCCATAACCTAAGCCTTTAGATTTGAAATGAAGCATAATATTCTCTCCCTTAATTATAGCAAAACAACTTTTCAACCCTTACGACTTTGCAAAGTATAACTCTTGTTTTCTATAATTAATATTGCTAACTTGCAATACTTGTCATAATAATCATACAAGCATAACATTTATGCTCCCACTATCATGATGATTATTATCATATAAGCATAACACTTATGTTCCCACTAGCTTTGACATGTATTCAGAAAGCAGCTTAACTTCCAGAAAACAATACCTATTGAATTTCTTAAGTTCATATTTCTAATACCTAATGCTTTGATAATCCTTTATCTAAGCTTCTCAAACTTATACACCTTTGCCTTAGATAGCTCATATGTGTGTCTAAACAATTCAGACTAATTGCCAAATCTCACAATTCGAATCATGAAAAGGGATACCGTAACCATAATCGAATTCGAGAATACAATTTCACAATCACTATCTTCTTAAAATCTCTCTTAGTGAAATCATTTCCTCACAATCATTTTCATGAAGGAGGTAATCTTATGACACTTAGATTTTAATGGTGTATGTGTTCCTATCCATGCGAACTTGTCAAAACTAAAGTTTGCGACAAATCCAAACTCATATGGACCGAACTTTCTCAATCTTTATTTCTTGCCTTATGGTAACACGAGTGCCCACCATGTCTTCCAAGTAGTTAAGCAAATCATCCTTTCCTATCAATGTACTTTTCATTGATCAAGGTGCTTGCCTTTTATGCGTTCAAATGAGAACTCATAGAACTCACATGCATAATTAACTCAATTGGAACGACATAGAAACAAGATAGTGTCAACACGATAGGTTGTGAACCTCAAGTCGTTTGCTAGTGATGATCGATAAGATTTATTCTTGATTAGTTCTTGAACTTTTCAAGACCATTAAGACTCCCACTGACTCCTTGACATATAAGATTCTCTTGTCAATAAACATTTCTCGACAAACAAATATTCAAGAGTTAGTGTAGCTTTTATCAAGAAAAAACACTTCACAAAATTGGTCCTGGTTGGTCTTTGTTTTATCCAAAACATCACAACTTTCCATATTTTATGAATTTTATAAACCTTCTTAAGACTTGTCACTCAATGTCACAATCTTAATTCTAAGACTTGTTTTTGGAACGAAGTATGATTGAATTCTTGATTTAACCATTTCTTCAATTCTTGATTCCTCTTCTCAGACATACAATTGTACTAAGACTCATTTAGAGGGTCAATTGAGATATGGTTCTTATTCATTAAGATCTATAATAAAACATAATAAAAGGTACTCTCCCTTCTTCTTAGAATAGAGAAACTTTTATCTTTCTGCTTACTTGATTTTTCTTTATTCGTTCTGCTATTTATTGAAACTCTTTCAATCAATTGAGAATTACACTTAATCTCATAAGTATAATCATTTTTACTTAACCTTAGTAAATCATGACGAATATCTTTGTTACTCTTGTGGTGGACTTGATCAACACACAACTTTGTGTACTCGATCTCCTAGTCCTTTACTTGACACTTTGTCAATGAATTAGTCTAATTTCCAAATATGAAATTTCTCATTCATCATGCAACCAAGTTGTATGATTCCAAGTTTCTGTCTAGTTGAAACTTGGGCGATGATAAACTTTCCCTATTTGGTAAATTCTTGACATTTCCACAAATAACATAATTAAGAATCAAATTCATTATTGCTAATAATAGAAACTTACAAACATCAATTTTTCATACAAGCCATTGCAATGATAAATAAATAATATAAAAGCAAAATTTATTTTATTGCGGAAAAATTTGTCCTTACAATGCAATTCAATTGAAAAACTATGTTAATACATATTTATTAGCAATCTTATTCTAACTCCAAGTAGTAGCTCAAGATTCTAATCTTCAAGTAATGCGATCGAAATCCATTTCTTCACGATTAGATTCCGCTCACTTCTTCCCTTAAGCTTGCTCTCTTTTCTTTGATCCTACAAAACATCGAAATGTAATCTTATCACATCATGTATTAAGATGTAGAATAGGAACTTAAAAGAGTTAGTTAATGGGTTTTACCTAAAGTAGAGCCATACATTTTGACTCTCCCGTCTCTTAGATCTTTTAGGTAAATAGGGCAGCTTAGTCTCCAATGCCCCTTTTCTTGGCAATAAAAGCAAATTGACTCTTTAGGAACAGCACATGGAACTACTTCTGACTTTGCCTTTCTCTTATGATCAAACTTTTCGATCATGGCATGCCTTTCGTTGCCATTTCCTATATCCATAGAGGTCTGGAAGGAAGATCCACCAATCAACTTTGCTTTTCCAGTGCGCCAAATCATTGCTGATTCAGCAGCAATAAGCATATAGGTGAGATCGATGAGGGTTACGTCGTGGTTCATCATATAGTACTCTCTTACGAACTCACTATATGAGTCAGGAAGTGACTGAAGAACCCAGTCAACAGCCAGCTCCTCATAGACAATCGATCCCAACATTCTTAACCTATCAATATGTGAATTCGTCTCTAGGACGTATGCACACACTGACTTTCCTTCTTCATGTTTACTTGCCAAAAGGGATTGAGTGAGTTTGAACTTTTCAATCTTTTGAACTTGTGGGTTAAGGAGAACAATAGGAGGAGGTGGAGGAAGTGAAGCATGATCTCGTGTTCCTCTATCGAATCGTGGAATATCATCTTCATGTGAAAAAGCTTGTTCCACGGGATTTGGGAAGACCATAGTTGTCATACTTTGACATATACAAAACGGGAGAAAAATTCAAGTTAGTTGATTGATTGAGTCCTTAATAAATCACCCAAATGAGATATTAAGGCTAGGACCCAACACAATACTTTACAACTTGGGAGAGGGATGTCGTAACCCAAATTGCAGAACATTTGAAGGTAAGTAAATGACGATTTACCAATTTCCACCATGAAAAACGAAAAGGAAACTTTAGTTTTAAATGTATTGAAAACTCCTAGATCTTTTGAGATTCATTAAACTTTTCAATGGCATGTTTAAATCTCCACATGCCCCTCGATTTGTGACTGGGATGCCGAGGATCACAAACAGGGTGTGAATAACCATGCAAACTTACATGGTGCCCCCAATGTTACAGTCACCTATTCGATGTGCCGGTTAACCACACACGCTCCACCGAACTATGAAAAACATTGAGTCACCCTTTGCTACCTTTGCTTAGAGCCATTTAGTGTGCCAGTTAACCACACGCGCTCCACTAACGTCTTTGCAAGGGCACAAAATGTAATTTCATGGAATTGCATCAATTCACTTTTGCCTAAAGTAACTAAGATTGAGAATTTTGTAAAAACATTTAGTTACTTCATACTTCATTATACTTTTAATGGAAAGGGTTTGCCCTATCCTACCCGTTCAGCTAACAACCCTCCACCAATCAAGGAAGCGGTGGGTGAGAGTGGACACCCATTAAACGACCATTTTATAGGCCATAAGCTTATACCCCCCTTATAAATCAAGTTTATCACATAAGGAAATGATTATCTAATTAATTTGAAAATTATCTTTTATCTTGGTAATGATATCTTTTAAATTAAACAATTAATTTAATCTAATCCCTTAAATCCCCTAGATTTCGAAATTATGGGATGGGATAAATCAAAATCTTTAATTACCAAATTTAAACATTTAAAGGATAATTACAAGATATGGCAATATCCAAATCCCTAAAATTTAGGATCTAATCATGGGGAAAGAGGCAATTTCGAAATTCTAGGGTTAGACAACCCTAAAATCGAAATCTTGGGGCCAAAGAAAAAGGTTTAGGAAATCTTACCAAAAATTTCGAAATCTAGGGTTTAGAAACCCTAATTTCGAAAATCAAGCCTCAAGGGTTTATTAGCCATAAACCCTAATATGTCAAGTTCATACATTTGAATAAAGCTAGTTGAAAACAAAAACCAATGGCTCTGATACCACTGATGAGTTTTATACAAACAATCTTATGTGTGCATGCAACCCTAGAGTTGGATCTATGTTTTCACTATTAGTTATACAACTTTATGAACACAAAAAGAAACCTGGCATGCTACTATTATTTTCGAAATTCATATATAAAATCGAATACATACCTTTTGTTGTTATATAGCAATAACAACTAGTTCCTTGAATTTCCTTAGCTCTTGAAAGCAAGTACCACAAGTGTAGTACCTCTAATGGCTCACAAACACACTAGGTGAAAGGATGAATATGGGAGAGAGGAGAGAAGGGTATCTTGCCCTATATTTCGTCCCTTTTAGGGTTTCCCAAGGCTTGGACGAAATCTTAGTGCCTTAGGGTGCTATTTATACTTAAGGCTAACTAGGGTTTCAAGGTGTAAACCCTAATCCCTTAGCTTAGGGCCTAAGCAAGTCCATGGACTCCTTTCCTTAAGCCCTTGGACGAAAACTCCTAGATCCTTCTAGGATTTTCGTTCAAGCCTTAATAAAGGTGATCCAACGGCCTAAAGCCTCAACTATTGAATAATTACAAAATAGCCCCTGCACTTTCAGTCAGTTCCTTTAATCCCAAAATTAATTCCTAATTAATTTCTGATTAAATACTAATTAATAATATGATTCCAAATTAATATATTATTCATATAATATACTAAAAAATCTTATTTATACCCCATTCTTAACAATAAACCAGCCTCTCTCCTCAACAATCATTATGTCTAGTCACCAGTGTGAAGGCAACACAAAAGGACCATGCACAATCGGGTCAAGTACATACCAAAATAGTTATGGACTTAGACACTAATCGAACACATACGACTCGGAAATTCACATTCTGGACATGTTCATATGTTAAAGGAGAACTCGACGATTTGTTCATACAACTCGGCGAGTCGGATGAAGTTAGAATCGATGTTAGTATCGAAGAAGAACTCGTCAAGTCTTTGCCAAACTCGACGAGTAGAAGCGAGTAGAGGACTAGAATGGATGATATGGACTCGACGAGTTGGCAGCCCAACTCGGCGAGTCCAGTCAACTGGAAGTTGACTTTGACCAGGGGTAAATAGTCATTTTACCATGAGAACAGTTATCAGTATCTGATTTAGTGTTTATGGGATTGTAGCTGGGGAGTTCCGGAGCAGCAGTCAGCCAGTTCCAGATTTAGCATCTCAGCAGCCAGTGTTACGAGGTGAGTTTCCTTCTAATAGGAACGGTTCTACGACCACAATGCCGACCCGTCTAGTTAGCAGTAGTTCCGGACTTCGGTCCGATGCAGTAGTTCAGTGTGCTTGATGTCTTTGTGATTCAAGCAAGTCTTTGTGTTATGTGTTCCGGACTTCGGTCCGATGCAGTATGCAGTATATGTGTTTATGATAGTAGTTATGATTATGCTATGCTATGTTCAGTCAGTTTACGGACTTCGGTCCGATGCAGAGGGCAAGGCCCTGGTTAGTTCCGGAATTCGGTCCGATGCAGTTTCCAGACTACGGTCTGATGCAGAGGGCAAGGCCCTGGTTAGTTCCGGACTTTGGTCCGATGCAGTTTCCGGATTTCGGTCCGATACAGTGGGCAAGGCCCAATATGTGTTTATATGTTGTTGTGTGGTATGCGGTAGTTTGGGGGAGCTCACTAAGCTTCGTGCTTACAGTTTCAGTTTTGGTTTCAGGTACTTCCGCTAGCAAAGGGAAGAGCTCGGGTTGATGGCATCGCACCCACCATAGCTTCAGTTTTATCCAGGGAGTTTTATTCAGATATTTTGTTATGATTGATATAGTTTTGTTTTGACACAGTTACTATGACTTTTGAGTACTCATTCCATGGTTCTTGTTATATATGACATTGGATGATGGGATTTTTAGTAATATTAACACAAAAATTTTTGGGTCGTATTTTGGGTCGTTACAATTTTATCCTTTCCTCCCTTGGCCCAATAACCGATGGCCAACCCACTGACACCCAAAATTCCAATATGGCCCAAATTCCTAAATGATACCCACAACCCATTATGGGCCCAAATCCAAGAAGGCTCAAAGGCTAATAATAACCCAAATTCAGAAAGATTAGTGGCCCAACAAGGCCCAAAACCCTAATAGTCCAAATATGGATCAAATCGCAAAAGTCAGCAGCTTCTGAGTATACCCAACATACTCAGCCTTACACCTCGCGTACGCGATCTTTGGCCAGTACACATTGTGAACGAGCTGGGTACGCCTAACATACTCCACAATAGTCCAAACTTGCCATTAAGTGCTTAATCGGCTAAGCCACTAAGTCAAATTCTCATATCTGATCCTAAATGATGTCTTAACATGTAAAGTTGACAACTTTACTCCTTTGCATGTCTTAATGGGACCCAATACTCAATAAAACCCATAATAAGAACCCTAACTCATGCATGGTCCAATATAAACACCTTAATATTACATTTTTATGAACAAGGGAGCTCAAAAATGCTAAGATCTACCATCCCTAGCTTCTGGAGTAGCTCATACTCTCAAGCATGACTTAAAAGGACCATAAAAAGCATAAAAACAAGCCTTAACTAGATCTATCAAAAGAACCATCAAGTTAAAAGCTTTATACCTCCAAAAACATTCCAAGTTGGTAATGATTCCGAAACTCTAGCGACACCAATGCAACTTCCAAGAGTTCTTCTTCCTTCAAGATTACCAATAACACCTTCAAAGTTCACTTCCAAGCTCAAAACACTCAAAAAGAAAATAGGGTTTCGTTCTTAGGGTTTGGAGAGGTGGATGATGGTCATAAGAAAGTCCATGAGCGACTTAACATGTTTAAATAAGGCATAAACCCTAAAAAATTAAGGATTTCCACAGGTGACCGTACGCCCTACATACCTCCATGTACACCACACGTACATGGGTGCCTCTGCGACCATTCTAACGGGCCAGTACGCCCAACATACTCCTAGCGTACACCCAACATACTTGGTGAGGGACCAAAATGCAAGGGTTTTAAGGTTAAGGGCTAAAAGGAAAAATACCTGAAATGCAAATGTTACACCAACCCTTACCACTACCATCACCACAGCCACCGCACCCTCACGTCATCGCCCATCGTCCATCACTTCCCATTAAACATAAATCTAATCCTAGTATCCATCTCGTTCATTGCTAAATGTCCCATCTTTATATACATACATAGCTTCATAGATACACCCAAATTCTTTTACAATAAGTTTAAGATCTGAAAGGTTATTAGTTAGAGTTGCTTAGGTTGAAAGAGGAAGAATTGGTTGTTCAGATAAAACTCGATTCAACACCTGATGCAAATTGATGGATTCCAAAATTTTGACCGACTTCAATGGATTCCAAAAACTTGTAAGATGAACAAGTAACCAACATGCAATATATATAAAAGAATCCACAACATGAATACGAGCATATAGGCCTTGAGGTTTGATTTATAGGTTCCAATTTCCCCAATGAAATCCACCAAGTTAATGAGAAAACCAAAATGAGTCACTGGCATCCTCAAGCTAGAACATACCCAAATAGTTTCATTTTGATTTTGATTTCTTGGTTTTTAGTTTCATCAAGCAATAATAAATCCCAAAAATGTAAATATCATAAGAAACATGTAACCCAAAAATGCAACCCACATCGGAAACCTGATGACGGATGTCAATGACGTTGGAAGAAGAAATTAGGAAGATGATATGGAGAGTTGTCATCGCAAACATCCGCCTCAACTATTCCCTTCGTCGGTGGCTCACTTCTCTAACCTCAATCATCCCATTCGTATTTAAAACCATCAACGTCGTATTCCACGTCCATGTTCATTTGCGTCAATTCCTCCTTCAGTCGGTGTCCAAGGCTTTTCATGATTGATCCCAACTCCGATGACAAGATCTTGCACCAAAGTTGTTTGGATTTGATAGGATACCATCGATATTGTTTTCGTGGTTCATTTCTTGGATCTTATGGGAAAGCGGGAAATGGTAATACAATAAGTTACAATACCACAAAATAAGATAGGATGGTGGTGAACAAGAAAGGTGACGTGAAGTTTAGGGAGCATGTATAGATGTTTTTGTGCCCAACATTGATGATTTTGTGCCCAGGAAATGATAATACATTAAGTTACATTAATGAGACCTACAATTTAGAAAATAATCATAAAATACAAACATATATGAAAAAGAACAAAAATAAGGGTAAAAAAGTAATTTCACTTAAATTTAACGACATTTTTGACGTCGTGTATTAGAGAGTCCATCTATGTAATATCAACAAAATCCAAAGACGAAGTTTGTACATTTTATTAATGTTAGATCATATATATCTATTTCACCAGACCATGTGGACCATCTATAAAATTTTGTCTTTTATAAATCAATTTTTTTTACCCTTAACAAGTAAAAGTACAAACCCCATGAACCATTTATACTTAACTTTGTAATGATTATAATAAATAATACTTTTATAGTAAATTACACGGATCATCCCTTGTATACGTTCAGTCCATATTTTTTAAAAATAACTCGGACCGTCCTTGTATTACTATTTTTTTTACTCAGGACGTCCCTGCAAATATAAAATGACTATTTTACCCTTGATAATTTATTTTTATTTTGTTTATTTTTCTCTTTTTGATTAATAAAAAAGAAAAAAATATATCTCCACCAAACACACCTCAAACCACCCCTCACGCCTCCCTTTTCTCTAGATCTCTTCTACCCATTCGTCTCCCTCTTTCTCATCTTTTTCTTTGGAGTTGCTAAATCTAGATCGCCAGAGTCACCATCGTCGGAGCAAAAACGAAGAGCATATCCACTATTTTCCGCCTCCATCTCCGCTCGAACCATCTTTCTCACATATCTTCTTCTCCATTGATCTGACATCCACCATCATCGAAAGCCTCAATGTTTTTACGTGTCGTGGAGGAAGGGGAGTTTCTGTTTAGAGTGGTACAACCTAAACATTTTTGCCACCATCTTCGAATAACATTGTTATGCTTATGCCATCGACGCCTATCAATGATGTTGGGTTGTCGGTATTTTTGGCAGGTGGAGGGGGATATGTAGCGGGTGGAATCCCAATCGGTACATTAGTTGCTTCCAATCCGGTGGTTCTTGTGGTGATGTTGGCGATCTTAGATCTGAGATGATGAAGGTGAAGGCTCGAAACCCTAGGCTACGTCTATAACAGAGGGTTGTGGTCAGACCACTTATTGTCGGATTATTGTTCAAGGATCGAGACTAGAGTTATTTATGGTGGTGGTGGTGGTGGTGATAGTGGTTGTAGCAAATTCCGACGACTTTGATATTTGTCAAAAACTTAGGCGAAAGAGGGTGGGATGGGGTTTATTTATTTATTTTGTATTTTATAAATAAATGTAAGAAAATTAAAATAAATCAAAAATGGCATAATAGTCATTTCATTTTTTAAAAGGGATCCAACGTACAAATTTAAACTAACGAGAGATGATATGTACAACTTTTAATCAAATGAGCGGCAATCCAAGTTAATTTTTGAAAATAGGAACTAAACATTCAATTTGACTCTTGAACTAGGGATGAACCGTTTAATTTACTCTACTTTTATTTATATTTCATTTGATTCTCATCAGTTGCTTACCAGATTACCCTACGTCCCCACTGGCGTACGTGTCAAACTCCATCATCCTTTAAGAAACCCTTTGTTACTACAAATTTGAATTTTTAATGTTTTCATTTTTTTATTATTATACGAGAATATACAGAAAAATCTCATTATTTTGAATTTTTTTTTGAAAAAATCCTATTTTTTCGAACAAAAAAGTTCCAATTATTTAATTTTATATGATATCTATCATTTACTGTTAAAATAAAAACACAATTTTTTCTGTTAATTTAGGCAAAACATTAAATAATTGAGACTTTTCAGTTCAAAAAAATAAATTATCAGAATTTTTCTAAAATAATAAAACTTTTCTATATATTTCTCTTATTATTTTAAATTGGTTAATATAATTTTAAAATAATAACTTTTAATAGTTTCATATAAATTCGTATATATTTATATTGTAACTTTTAATACAAAATTTTTCATATTAATAATCTACTCTAATAAATGAAAGTCTTTTGCCACATGTCATTTTTTAATTTATTTAGACACATGACATTTTGTAGAATTTTTAAATTTTCTATTTTCCACTTGCCATTTTATTGTATTTTTTCATTTTATTAAATTAAAATTTCACATTTAATATGTAAGGTAATATATATGTAAAGTATTTATTAAAAATGGTGTATATACGTAATGTATTTAATAATACATTAAAGCCTCATTAATTTTAATAATTCAAAATTTTTCTCATTTTTCTTACAAATTCAAACTTTTCAAATTGTTAAAATTTCATTTTTTTTTTTAAATAAACACATGTAATACGTGGGTCTCACACCTAATATATATCATAACGAGCATTTTTTTAATCCACATACAAATATAGATTTGTTTCAGTGCCACATATAATTGATGGGTTTTGGTCCTAAGAACATCCTATGTGCTCATACAAACCCGAATGCTTGGATCTAGGTTTCTCTAGTGTACATGCAAGTTATCCAAGACTATAAACCCTAGATCTAGAATATGACAATCAATATAACATATAATTAGGGTTTATATCATACCTTGATTGTTATGTAGCAATAACAATCCCAAATCCTCCTTGTATTGACTTTAGAAAGCTTAGAGTCACAAATGTCACTCCTCTAATGGTTCACAAACACCAAGAGAATGAGGATGAAGAGGAGAGAGGAAGGAGGCTGCCCTAAAACGTGTGAAACCCTAGAAGATTGCTTAGCCACGTTTTTGGGTCATAAGGAATGTATATATAGTTAGGCTATTAGGGTTATCTAACAAGGAAACCCTAAATTGGATGCTTAAGCCCTAAGCAACCCATGGACCCCTTTCCTTAAGGCCTTGGACGATTTCTTATGGGCTTCCCCATATAATTCGTCCACTCCTTAATATAAGGCAATCCATAACCCAAATTGCAATTATCTTATAATTACAATTCCAGTCCCTTAAGTTTAATTAATCTCTTTTAGTCACAAAACTAATTACTAATTAATTCTTGACTAATATTAATTAAACAATATGATTTCTCCTTTAATATATTATTCTCATAATATATTAATAAATCATATTTAATCCTTTCTCTCCATAATTCATCCTATCAAGTTGCTTTGGTGAAGCCAACCCAAAAGGACCATGCACCATCGGGTCAAGTACATACCAAAATAGTTATGGACTTAGACACTAATCCAACAGTCTCCCACTTGGATAAGTCTAATAACTATTATGCGTATGACTTCAAATCCTGATCTGCAATCGTAGCTTTCCAAAGTCGCTGTCAACTCTGATCCAACCAGATACATGTGTCCTTAGATAAGGGATCATATATTCCTCCATTCTAGATATCGTATAAGACATGATTTCAAATCATTCTCTTTGTACTTTTTCTCGACTTCCAATTTATGACGACTGACTAATTGAACAAATCAAATTATCCTTAGCCCGGCCGAGCATTTACGTTTGTCATCACTAAATCATCGAGGGGCCCAAAGACATCGCTTTTATCCTACTTTGGATAAAAGGAACGTATAAACTTTGATTCAATGCTTGCTTGCACTTACTCACCGAATCACACACAACAATATGTTTTATGACACCAAGTTACTAGTGCGTTTACATATTATCAATGTGCAACCGATTCGCAAGATACAACTCACACATCTCGGTTTCAAGAATATAAGATGTTATCGTCACACCAATCACTCGTGATACAATCCATGGAGTGATCCAAGCGAACGTGGGTTTAATCCAATGCTCAAATCATATTCATAAGCACTCACGAACATTGCAACAAACCTTTGCTATGTCTAATACGCTCTAGACAATCTACAAACCAATTCATGACAGTCTTCATTCATACTTACTTCCAACGTATGACTAATTGTGGTCCGTTTGAATAATTCGATTATTCTTAATAAACTCAATTATTCTGGAAGTCAAAATATGCAAAATGAAACACAAGAATAATACTAATCCCATATGGCCTCAACCCTTTGAGCATAAATAAAACACCTTTTATTTATCACCATATCGATTACTCATTATTTGTCGTTTTGGGTAATCAACTTCTTACTTGAATTACAACACTTGTCCCATGCTCCTAGCATGCACACAATGTTTACCTATGGTTCTTACTTTGTGAAATAGATCAAATTGAACACATTTCCAATCTTTCTCATTTCACAACTCCAAATCCTTTTTCATAAGTGTAAGAATATCAAATTCTTGCCACTTATAGAATATGTTAGATTCTAACATTTTATGCAATGATCCTTTTGTAATGTCACTGCACCAAAGTCACAAAGACTATTGCCAATGAAATTACAAAGTCCTCTATCGGAAATTGTTACAATACAATTCCTTAGATATGATGTCTCTCACTCAAAGTACATTCCTTTGAACATCCTTTTGCATAAAAGTTTCTAATCTAGTCATAGATTTTCAATATTCAATTCCCAATATTGACACGTTTCCATATTTTCCATATGACAACTCATTCTTAATAGAATCTTATATATTCAAAATAATGTCGATATGGTCCATCCAATATGAAACATTTCCATATCTTCCAATACTATACTTCTAACTACTCACAAGCGACCAATCCTCGACGAACTTTGGATTGTCCTTTGATAGTTGTTTAATTATTTTAGTCAAAACCGATTCTAGTCCCTTTTCCCTCTAAATGCGCTAAACATTTGGAAAATTTTAGAATGGTCAAATATTAAAGCATTTGCAATCGATCCTATACCCGAAGCGTATGGGACACGATGCATAATGTCTTACATAAAGATTTGATACTTTATCAATCTTCTGCCATAATATTTTATTTGCTATGTTCTCAAAATTCGAATTATGAAGAGGAATGTCGTAATCATAATCGAAGTTTTAAGAACACACTATGTACCTTTGACTAAATTTATTAACATTCCACAACCTAAGCCTTTAGATTTGAAATGAAGCATAATATTCTCTCCCTTAATTATAGCAAAACAACTTTACAACCCTTACGACTTTGCAAGGTATAACTCTTGTTTTCTATAATTAATATTGCCAACTTGCAATACGTGCCTTAATAATCATACTATCATAACATTTATGCTCCCACTATCATGATGATTTTTATAAACATAACACTTATGCTCCCACTAGCTTCGACATGTATTCATAAACATTTTAACTTTCAGAAAAACAATGCTAATTGAATTTCTTAAGTTCATGTCTCTAATACTTGGTGCTTTGGTAATCTTTTATCAAGGCTTCTTGAACTTATACACCATTGCCTTAGATAGTTCATATGTGTGTCTAAACAATTGCCAATCCTCACAATTCAAATTATGGAAAGGGATACCGTAACCATAATCGAATTCGAGAATGCAATTTTACAATCACTATCTTCTTAAAATCTTTCTTAGTGAAAGTATTTCCTCACAGTCATTTTCATGAAGGAGGGAATCTTATGACACTTAGATTTTAATGGTGTATATGTTCCTATCCATGTGAATTTGTCAAAACCAAAGTTTACGACAAATTCAAACTCATATGGACCGAACTTTCTTAATCTTGATTTCTTGCCTTATGGTAACACAGCTGCCCACCATGTCTTCCAAGCAGTTAAGCAGCTCACCTTTTCCTATCAATGTACTTTTCATTGATCAAGGTCCTTGCCTTTTATGCATTCAAATGAGAACTCATAGAACTCACATGCATAATTAACTTAATTGGAACGACACATAAACAAAATAATGTCAATACGATAGGTTGTAAACCTCAACTCGTGTGCTAGTGTGATGATCGATAAGGTCTATTTTGATTTGTTCTTGAAACCTTTCAAGACCATTAAGACTCCCACTGACTCCTTGACATATAAGATTCTCTTGTCAATAACCATTTCTTGACAAACAAATATTCAAGAGTTAGTGTATCTTTTATCAAAACACTTCATAAATTGGTCCTAGTTGGTCTTTGTCTTATCCAAGACATCACAACTTTCCACATTTGATGAATGTTATGAACCTTTTTAATACTTGTCACTCATTGTCACAATCTTAACTTTAAGACTTGTTATTGGAATGAAGTATGATTGACTTCTTGATTTAACCATTTCATCAATCCTTGATTCCTCTTCTTAGACATATAATTGTACTAAGACTCACTTAGAGGATCAATTGAGATATGGTTCTTAATCATTAAGACCTATCATAAAGCATAAAAGCTATTCTCCCTTCTTCTTAGAATGGAGAAACTTTTATCTTTCTGCCTACTTGATTCTTCTTATTCGTTTTGCTATTGATTTAAACCTTTTTTTTAATCAATTCAGAATTACACTTAATCTTATAAGTATAATCATATTAACTAAACCTTTAGTAAATCATGACGAATATCTTTGTTACTCTTATGGTGGATTTGATCAACACGCAACTTTGTGTATTCGATCTCCTAGTCCTTCACTTGACACTTTGTCAATGAATTAGTCTAATTTCCAAATATGAAATTTCTCATTCATCGTGCAACCAAGTTGCATGATTCCAAGTTTCTGTCCAATGGAAACTTGGGCGATGAGAAACTCTCCCTATTTGGTAAATTCTCGACATTTCCACAAACAACATAATTAAGAATCAAATCCATTATTGCTAATATTCAAACATCAATTTTTCATATACGCCATTGCAAGGATAAATAAATAATATAAAATCAAAATTTATTTTATTGCGGAAAAATTTGTCCTTACAATGCAATTCATTGAAAAACTATGCTAATACATCTTTCTTAGCAATCTAATTCTAACTCTAAGTAGTAGCTCAAGAATCTAATCTTCGAGAAATGCGATCGAAATTCATTCCTTCATGGTTAGATTCTGCTCACTTCTTCCCTTAAGCTTCCTTTCTTTTCTTCGATCCTACAAAACATCAATTGTAATCTTATCACATTATGTATTAAGAATCTAGAATAGAAGCTTAAAAGAGTTCGTTAATGGATTTTACCTATATTAGAGCCATACGTTTCGATTCTCCCATCTCTTAGATCTCTTAGGTAAATGGGGCAGCTTCGTCTCCAATGCCCTTTCTCTTGGTAATAAAAGCAAATTGACTCTTTTGGAACATGACATGTTACTACTTCAGACATTGCCTTTCTCTTATGATCAAACTTTTCGATCATAGCATGTCTTTCGTTCCCATTTTCTATATCCATAGAGGTCTTGAAGGCAGATTCACCAATCAACTTTGTTTTTCTATTGCGCCAAACCATTGCTGATTCAGCAGCAATAAGCATATAGGTGAGATCTATAAGGGTCACGTCGCGGTTCATCATATAGTACTCTCTTACGAACTCACTATATGAGTTAGGAAGTGACTGAAGAACCCAATCAATAGCCATTTCCTCACAGACAACAGATCCCAACATTCTTAACCTATCAATGTGTGACTTCATCCCTAGGACGTGTGCACACACCGGCTTTCCTTCTTTATGTTTACTTGCCAAAAGGCTTGAGCGCTTGAACTTTTCAAGCCTTTGAACTTGAGGGTTAGGGAGAATAATTGGAGGAGGTGGAGGAAGTGAAGCATGATTTCTTGTTCCTCTATCGAATCGTGGAATATCATCTTCATGCGGAATGCTTGTTCCACGGGATTTGGGAAGACCATAGTTGTCATACTTTGACATCTACAAAACGGGAGAAAACGAATTCAAGTTAGTTGATTGATTGAGTCCTTAGTAAATCACCCAAATGAGATACTAAGGCTAGGACCCAACACAATATTCTACAACTCGGGAGAGGGATGTCGTAACCCAAATTGCAGAACATTTGAAGGTAAGTGAATGACGATTCACTAATTTCCACCATGAAAAACAAAAAAAAATTTAAGTGTTAAATCTATGAAAACTCCTAGATCCTTTGAGATTCATTGAACGTTTCAATGGCATGTTTAAATCTCGATATGTCCCTCTTGTTTGTGACTGGGATGCCGAGGATCACAAAGCGGGTGTGAATAACCATGCAAACTACATGGTGCCCCCACATGTTTCAGTCACCTATTCGATGTGCCGGTAAACCACACACGCTCCACCGAACTATGACAAACATTGAGTCACCCTTTGCTACCTTTGCTTAGAACCATTTAGTGTGCCGGTAAACCACATACGCTCCACTAATGTCTTCGCAAGGGCACAAAGTGTAATTTCATGGAATTGCATCAATTCACTTTTGCCTAAGTAACTAAGATTGGGAATTTGAAAAATATTTAGTTACTTTTGTACTACATTATACTTATAATGGAAGGTTTCGTCCTATCCTATCCATTCGGCTAACGACCCTCCACTAGTCAAGAGTGCGGTGGGTAAGAGTGGATACCCATTCAATCGCCATTTTATAGGCAATTTCCTTAAACACCCCTTATAGACCAGCTTCGTGAATAAGGCCTACTAACGGTAAGACTGACTTTTACTCATACATCTATATAATGTTAGACTTTTAATTTTATATATAATATAGGGTGTATTTTACACTTTTAAAATATTAGGTGGTCAAATTTAATAATTATACTTTTAATTCAATTAAATTGTAAACCTAAACTTTTATGGATTTATTAAACCTCTTTTAATTATACACCTTAATTAATTAATAAAACCATAAGGGTGTGATTTGAACTTTTCAAAACAATACTAGGGTTTTAGAATTTAACATACCTAATTAAGATTTTAATCAACTTTTAAATTCCAAAACTTGAGGGCAAGTTTTGAAACATTTCAAAATATTAGGGTTTAGAATTTAAATATACATCAAAATTAAACAATTAATCAAAATTTAAATTCCAAAACTTGAGGGCAAGTTTTGAAACCTTTTTCAAAACATTAGGGTTTCAACTATTTAAATTTCAAAATAACAAAACTTTTGAGGTCAAATTTAAACTATAAAACCTAAAGGGGAAAATATGAAACATTTCATAACACAAGGATCAAATAACAAATAATCTAAATTAACATTTAATCACATAATTATCCATATTTGATTTATTTAATGATTTCTTGCAAAACAATTTATCAATTTAATCAAAATAATTAATCAATTATCACATAAGGAAACAAATATTTTATTAATTGATAAATATCTTCAATTAGATCAAGAATATAGTCATATATATCAAAAAATTGGATTTATATTGATCTAATATGATAAGGCAAGTATCCTCAAGCAAAAACAGCAAGAAATCCCGGTTTTCCCTCATTCTGACCAGCCGACTCGTTGAGTCAGGCATGGACTCGTCGAGTTAGCATGAACTCGGCGAGTTCAGCCCCCAGAAACACAAAAATCGAATTTTTTTAACATACAAAGCATCAATACAATAGAAACCAATCTAGGCTCTGATACCACTGATGGGTTTTGGTCCTAAGAACATCCTATGTGCTCATACAAACCCTAATGCTTGGATCTAGGTTTCTCCATTGTACATGCAAGTTATCCAAGACTATAAACCCTAGATCTAGAATATGACAATCAATATAACATATAATTAGGGTTTAAATCATACCTTGATTGTTATGTAGCAATAACAATCCCAAATCCTCCTTGTATTGACTTTAGAAAGCTTAGAGTCACAAATGTCACTCCTCTAATGGTTCACAAACACCAAGAGAATGAGGATGAAGAGGAGAGAGGAAGGAGGTTGCCCTAAAACGTGTGAAACCCTAGAAGATTGCTTAGCCACGTTTTTGGGTCATAAGGGATGTATATATAGTTAGGCTATTAGGGTTATCTAACAAGGAAACCCTAAATTGGATGCTTAAGCCCTGAGCAACCCATGGACCCCTTTCCTTAAGGCCTTGGACGATTTCTTATGGGCTTCCCCATATAATTCGTCCACTCCTTAATATAAGGCAATCCATAACCCAAATTGCAATTATCTTATAATTACAATTCCAGTCCCTTAAGTTTAATTAATCTCTTTTAGTTACAAAACTAATTACTAACTAATTCTTGACTAATATTAATTAAACAATATGATTTCTCCTTTAATATATTATTCTCATAATATATTAATAAATCATATTTAATCCTTTCTCTCCATAATTCATCCTATCAAGTTGTTTTGGTGAAGGCAACCCAAAAAGACCATGCATCATCGGATCAAGTACATACCAAAATAGTTATGGACTTAGACACTAATCCAACAATAATAGTGCGACATATAACATTTATTATACATGATACATGATATATTTTTGGTATAAAAACTCGATTTTTCTTATGTCATTATAAAGTATTTTTATTTATTCATATTGGCGTAGAGTATGTTTCACATACATCCTCTTACTAGAAAATTAAAACCCACATGAATTTAATAACTTGTATATCATTTATTTTAAATCAGTACCCGAAATGTTGTTCGATCGTTGTATGCGTCGTAAATCGTTGAGTTCAATGACAAGTTTTTTTTTTAATTTATCCTAATGCACATGAAAAACAAATTACATCGTGTGCGTGAAAGATAGCTGTATTATTCTTAGTTTAATTGTTTTTTTTTACCTTTATATTTAATTCAAACGGTTTAATCTATTCTTTTATATATATATATATATATATATATATATATATATATATATATATATATATATATATATATATATATATATATTTTAACTTAGATTTACTCAAACTTTACATATAAACAATTTTTAATAAAAAGTTACAATACATAAAGAAAAAAAGTTTGACGACACAATCATGACCTTTGTGGAAAATTTATAAATAAATATTTAATTATAATATTGGTCATTGGAGCTGTTATATAGATATGAAAAAATCTTAATATTGTCTTATATTTTTATATCATATTTTATAAAATATTATTTAATGCAACATCATTCATTTCTTGTAAAAAATATTTATGTTCAGTTTTTAATTGGTTTAATTGAAAAAGTAAAAAAAAAATAAAAAATATTCATTTAATATCAAAGTTTATTTCCATATATCTTATGTGCTAATTTTTTATCCCTAATTACAATGTTTATATATAATTTTGCGACCAAAGTTTGTTGGTTTTTATTAAATACATATGTTTTATTTTTATTTTTATATATTAATACATAAAAATAGATCTACATTTGTTAATTATCTATAATAAAGTCATAAAATTATTTAAACACTATTCTAAGTTTTTTCTAAAAAAATCAGTTTAATTAGATTTTAATTTATTCGCCTCCAGATGTTAAAAAACAAACAATCTTCTTCTTTCAGACTGCAGACGTTTGGTTTACATCTTCTGCTACAGAGGTTTACAAATGTGGTCCACAGACTGCATATATTTTGTCTAAAAAAATCAAGCAACACCTTATAATACATATTGTTCAGGTAACACATTCCAAAAATTGTGAAATCATGTTTACTTTAATTCTTTTTATAGTTTGTACAGTTAAAAAAATAATCGTTATTATATATACTTATATAGGTTGATTTGACATGTTAAATTTATAAACTAACATTATTTTAGAGTTTTATTGGTTTTGAAGACGCGATCTTAACCTTAACCGTCGCCGATGTTTTGACTGGATAGTGGACATAGCTGTTGTTGAGAGCAAACGTGGCCTCGACATGAATGACGGCCTCACAGGTGCCCTAAAGAGTGGCTGAACACCCCGTTCCCGAGTTTACCTTTAACGAGAGAAAGGAAAAGAAATGAGTGGAAATGAAAATAAAATAAAAGAGATTGGTGTTTCCGAATTTCATTAAAGGAGAGAAATGGGATGATCACTTTCCCTCCTAACTTTCCTTCCGATTTGGGAGGATTTGGAAAGAAAGAACAAAATGATTCATTTTCCTTCCACTTCTCTCCAACTCGGGAACACGAAAGAAAATTTTATTTTCCTATCTTTTCTCTTCTTTTCTCTTGTGACTTTCTTTTCTTTTCTCTTCTTCTCTTTTGTTAAACTCGGGAACGAGGCGGAAGAGTCACTTTCCTTCGTGCTAATTGGCTCCTACCCAAGATATCCTCATGGCCCCCACCTTTTGGTAGTTTTTATTGTTAGTATTCCTTTATTTAATATGAAATCTATTTTTTAAAGATCTAATGTGTAGATGTTTCGATAGTTGAGAAAAAATGAAATATATAACTGAAAAGGGTATGTAAAAACATGAAAATAAATAAGCATGTCCTCACAAAACGTGCTATTATTGCAAGGTATAGCCATGAAGCTCTAAAATTCTTTAAAAAAAGATTAGAGAAACTTTTCGCTCTCGTTTGTGCTCCATGGCTTTTTTTTAATCTATCGTATGAATATCAAGACTCACTTACACCAACATGTTTGTAGTTTGATGGAAGATCAACTAAAGGGTGGTTGGTTTGCATAATGTTTTAGGAAGAAATTGAATTTGTCAAAATGAATTGAAATTTAAAGGAAATGAAATCTGTTATGTATTTGGTTGATGTAAAATGAAATTTGTTTTTTTTTTGTTTGCAAATTTGTTAAAGAAATTGAAAAATAATTTATATAATAGGACAACAAACAAAATTATATCATTGCACTTCATAAAAACAATTAATAGTTATCTTGCTTTTGAGGCTAGATCTAGATATAGGGATACTTAGTCAAGAGTTTGGTACATATTGGTAGAGTTAAAGAAATAAATGTAAAACATGTGTGTAAGTGTACATGTATTTGTGCATGACTTAAGGCATAAGCATGGGCATGTACGTTTACATGTCGATGTGGGTATGAGACTGGGTGTATGTGTAAGGTTGGTTTAGTGTGTGTTTCAAGATGAGGTACAATAGGGGTCGGTGTATCGATGTGGGTATGGGTGTAGGGATAATGGGAGTGGGCTTGTAGACATAGGTATGTACGTAAGCATATGGATCTAAGTATGAGGTGGGGGTTGGATGAGGTATATAAGGGTGGGTGTAATGGTAGGTTAGGGTTAGTGGGGTATGGTGGGTGTAGGTGTAGGTTTAAATGTGGGAATGTGACTGGGGTAGGTGTAAGTGTATAGATGGGGTATATGTGTGCAGATGTGGTTGGTGAGCGTGGATGGGTGTGGGTGTAGGTGTGTGGGTATTGGGGTGGGATGGGTGTATGTATAGGGATGTGTGGTATGGATGGGTAAGGGTAATGGTGATGGTAGGGTGGGTGGGTACAGTGTGGAATTTATAACATTCTAATTCCTTTGGTTTTATCAACCAAATTATTTTGAAATCCGAGAACCAAACACACCCTAAGTTTCAATTTTTTTTGTATTTCATTTGATACATCTATATGTATTAACAACTTCAAACTATAGATCAGATTCATGATATGATACAACCTCTTGGTAATTAGTCAGTTCATAATAATCCCCTAGTTCATCTTATTTAATTAACAACTATGATAAATTCATAACTCGTGGGATGTTGAAAATTTCACCTTAATATGTGAATGTCAGGTTTTATATGGCGTACTTGTGCAGCGGATGCTCGAGACTAACATATTGCTCGCTAGTGAAAGGTGTTCTATCTTGTCGTTATTATTTTTTTTTATATCTACATAGCTTCCATTTGCTTCCTTCCATATATATATATATATATATATATATATATATATATATATATATATATAACTCAACATGTCGAGCAACGATCAATTTATTCTTAGTGGGGTTGTAGAAATATCATCTCTCCATTTCTACGAGTATCCAATAAAAATATATATATGACAATAGACATTAGTTTGCTAAAAGTCTCAAATAATATATGGGGTTTACATTTCACGATCCCAAACTTTCATGTAAGATAATTTGGGAGCATGTACATTCTATAACTTTTATGATGTCTTAGTCACATTCATTATTTGAATCATCTTGAGTATAGGTGTTGCAAACTCTTTGTCATAACCCCCAAAATATATAGATAGACTCTTATATTGGACAAAACATTGTGCTATGGTGCTTCCGGTGGAGTTAACATAAGACACCCCCACGATCCATTAGATGATCCAAAAACTCTTTACTCATATATTCACCACCTCTACCATATCAGATGACTTTTATGGATCTATTAAGTTGATTTTCTACTTGATTATAAACAACTATGAACATTTCAAAAGCTTCATTTTTATGTCTCAACAAGTACGCATGACCATGTCTACTATAATCACCAGTAATGAAGTAATTTTTACATCTATAGATACAGTTTTAAAAGGCCCACACACATTAGTATGTATGGGTCATAGTAGATCCTTGGCTCTTTCACCTCGACCGATGAAGAGGTGCCTTACTCATCTTTCAAAATATACATGACTCGTATACATAAAACAACTAATAATCATTTAATTCCAATAATCCATCTGATTCAAGTCATACTTGAATATTTCGAAATCACATGTATATACGAACATATCATTCAAAACATTATTATGCATATCAATTTCAAAAATACCAATACATGTAATAACATCGAAATAAAACAAGTTATCTTTATGAATTAAAATGTATTAATCTATAAATGCACATTCAATACCAAATTATCTAAAAAATAAAACTATATTTATTCTAATAGAAATAATACCACGTGGAAACTTCAGCTCATAACTATTGAACCTATATACAATAATATAAACTTATTAATTGGATGAGTTTAGAATGAATCAACATTGATCCAAACCATTTTAAAACATTTCAAAATTTGATATGCACCGTTCGATAAACCTGACAGGTTTTGAATAATCAAACCCATTCCCACAACTATCGAATCAACAAATACACAATCTACATAAAATCTTATAAAGTACACAATCATTATACAAGACACATGTTGGATGCATTTCATGCATCCATTTTGTAGTTTTACTCCATAAAAGTGCATTGCATTTAGGTTTAAACTTATGCATTGTGCATATTTTTCGGGATTTTTCATGATGGAATTCCGTTCACACGCTTTTCTAATACTTCAAGGACTTTTGGAGGTAGGATCTTAGTTGAGGTGATGAATAAGAGATATGGATGAAGTTCTGGGACTTGTGGAGCATCGAGGAGGAAGACATCAAGAAAATGAAGATTTTAGCTTTACAGAGATTTACACGGCCATGTAAATGCAGGCCTTGTGTTTACACGGGCCGTGTAAACGCCTACTCATGAGCAATGTACTTCGAAGACCTGGCCAATTTGAGCAATATACTTTTTGTGTTTACATGGCTATGTAAATTGGTAGTGCTAGTTTACACGGGTCGTGTAAATGAGGTCGTCAATTTAAATCAGTTTTTCTCCTTTCTAAAAGGAGGCAACCGGTTCCAGAAAAAAAGGGGGGCAATTTTTGGAGCAGATAAGGCGATTTTCTTGAAGATTTTGGAATTGATTAACACTTGGGAACATTTGATTTCATTTTGTAAGAACTTTAATTTCATTTTCTAGATTTGTGATCTTGTTCTAGTCATGAGTGGCTAGAACCCTAGTTTCTCTAACTTCATGTCTTGACTTTTTAGTTGTGATTTCAATCATATGATTTGATGTTTGCTTCTAATTTCTACCTAGTGAATTTGATTTTGTTTCAATTGAATGTTTGATTTTAATTTTATTTCTTATTGGCCATTTGAATTAGGGTTAGGTCATTCAAGTTATCTAATTGCAAAATCTGTAATTGTTTTGTGAATTGGACTTAGTAACAAACAATAAATTGATTTCCATTGAATGAATTTAGTGTAAATCTTATTCACATACTCTTACACTTCTAAGCCTGTGACGAGTATTGGGTGTTGTTGGGAACATACACATAAATCTTATTGCAACCTTTTGATTTCTATCAAAGAGCTTGTTTAGACTTAAATTAGAAGGTTAGGTTATTTTCAAAGAGCTTGTTTTGAATTTGACAGCTTGGTGAATGGGAAGTGTTAGAGCCTGTTAAAACTTTCAAGTACCAACTTAGGTGGAATTAAGTATATATCATTTCATCCTTGGAATCACATTGATAAATTGTCTTGCATAGAGTTGGAGTTCTCTCAAATCCTGAATTTGTTTCATTTAATTGATCATTTACTTACTACTTTAGTCTTTTGCTTAAATCAGTGCATATAAACCCCCCAACTTTTGTGACCATATTTGTACTTTACGCAAAAAAGGTATAAACATTTGTTCCGTGTCTCTGTGGATCGACTCTATATTACATTTCAGTGCAAAGTAGCAGTGTTTTTGGAGTCATTTGTACCCCTTTATTTGTTGGGTTTGACAACCCTAACAAAACACTATATTATTCGTAAGATATTAATATACAAAATTTGAATACATCCTCAAATTTCAATTTAAAATACTCATATTTTATTTAATACTTCAACTAATATCCTTTAGATAAGATAAATGTCTATTATAACACACAATACACCAGACAATGTTGACATAAAGTTGCATCTTTAAAAGTTCAAGAATCCGACCAATCAACTCACTTAAAACTTGTACATAAGTAAAAACACACAAAAATAATACTGTGTATTTATCCATATGTCGCATCTTTAAAAAATTAAGTTTTATAATATGAAGAAACACAGAGGCCATGTCACACCCCCATGATCCCTCGGTTGTAAATATGTTTTAAAGCATTACAAAATGTTTTGTGTTGGATTAGATTAAAGGAAGGGTTAATGATTTGTAAGAGTAACCAATTTTTATAACTATATTAGGATACAACCCGTGAACACTACTGATAAAAAAGAAAAACAATACTGATAATTAAAAATCTAAGATTATTTTTTTTTATAAATCTTTAACAATATTTTTAAAGGTTACCATATTAAACCCTTTTATCATCGGATATTCAAAATTCAAAAGAAGTATGCTACCAGTTACAAAATTAAATGGAATCAAATTAAATGGTTTATGATTGTAGGGCATAATCTTTGGAATTTAAAATGAATTAAGGGCAATGAAGTAAATTCACATCGAAAGAAAAATGTATTGTGGAAGTGCCTTTCCGATATAATGATTCTTTTATTAAGTTTAGAAGATATCTTATATCTTATACTATATTATAAAACATATTAGTCATATATTGAATTTTAAGAGGTGTAAGTTACAATTTTTTTGTACAAATCAATTAGGCATAAATAATTCATTAATACTTGCCAAAAGTTTGAAGATTTGAATTAGGGAAAGTAATTAAGAAATTCAATTTGGAGAAAAATGAAAACTAGAAATTATTAAATTCATATGTATAAATTAATTTACATTTCTTAAACTAAACATCAATATTAATTAATTTACATTAATAGTATAAACATAAACATGTAATTAATATAAACATAAGGTATGAACATAAATATTTTATTTAAAATTGGGAATTTTTTATTACATCTAGTATGTAATAATTAATTTTTTACATGTAAGCTACCATTTAACTTGTTCCAAAAATACTACTATGACAGGCAAAATACATTTGTGTATCCAAAAATATTTATTATGAGAGTCAAAACAAAGTGTATCCAAAAATATTTATACTTTTTTGAACAATTTAAAAGTAGAATGACAAATTGCATAAAAAAGGGAACTTTAACGACTATATATACAATTACAAAATTTGGTTAATCTTTCGGGTCATTTTTGTTTTATTTGTCGATATTTCATTATTTTGTGCAACAATATAACAAATTTTCCTCTACAACAACTGCATCCCATCCGAATTATAGAAAAAAAACAAAAAGGAGCGTGCAAGCACGACATGGGTGAGTGCGTGATTCAACAGAGGTAGCCAGAACTGGAAAATGCAATTTCAAGATTCAACGATCGACTTTTACTATTTTGGAAACGCACGTTCGCTAACACCACACACACACACACACAATTCATATAAACCTCTCCTGTAACCCTCTTCTTCTCTTTCCCTCCCCTATTCATTTATACGTGTACGTTTTCTGTATCTATAAACCTATCATCTCTGTGATTTTATAGGGCTTCATTTTCATTTGATTCCTCTATACCTTTTTTTCTCGCTCCTGAAAGGTAATACCGTATCTTTTTTTTGAATCTTTTTTTTGATTTGATTTCTTTTGCCGTTTTCAACTGGCTTGGTCTTCGTGCTCTCATGGCATATTCTAGAACAATTCGTATTTAATACTTTTCTGTTGATGATCCTTATAGATTGTTTGAAGTTTTTGAATCAGGTCGTGTTCTAGTAACAAATTGGATTAGACATTGAGACAGAGCTTCAATATCGGCTTCTTCACCGGATCGTATGTCTGGTAACGATGCTTTAATTCGAGTTGTTCCCTTTTTGTAATTTATGTACTTATTTTGTATTTGTGGAATTTATACATTGTTTGCTCATAGTTTTATCCCCTAGAAATGTTATAATGACCGGAAGAAGGATCCCCAGTTCCTCTGTATCGAAAGAGATCGGTTATATACAATTGGTCCAAAGCCGACTGGTTTTCATTTTTGCTTCCTTAAGTTATTAGAATTTCCTTTCTTCTCATAGAAGAAGTCCGTCATTTGTTTATCACATTCTCTTATCATATCGATTCATGCCGGGTTTCTAGCTTTTGGTTTTGGTTTTCTCACTCTCTTGTATGAAAGTTAACAGCGTTGTATGCATTGACCTAATTTGTCTCCCTTACTTTATATATTTTCTTGGTGTTTCTTTAATTTAAAGAAAGAACAAATGTTCTGAAGAACATCCGACATAATTTTCACACCAAGTTTTATGTTCTCAAGGATTTTATATTATAGTTTTTTGTCTATATTTTGAGGGTCTGTTTTGGCTTAGCAACTGATCTTTTTTTTCCTATGGATAACAAGAATTTATGTTTTCATGAGCAATTTTTTTGTTTAAATATGGTTGATCTAATATACTGACTTCTAGAATTAGAGTCTGGTTTTCTAATTTTCTTTCTGTTGCATGCCTAAGAAGAAAGAGTCTCACTTTGCATAAAAGAAATGATGTCTACAATTATCTATCACTTTTGTCAATGAATAATTACAAAGTTTTCTTTCATCTTTTGGTGGTATTATTGGAAAATATTGTTTGATAAATTGCATTGCATATATCAAACAAATGGGACTCACATTTTTGAAACAGAGGTAATGGCCTTTTGCGTACTTATGTCCCATTTACATCTAGTTCGTATTTCTGCTAGAGTATTACAATTCCTCATGTTTATTTCTATAATTTGGACTGACAATTAGTTTTATAGGGCGAGAGTGTTTTTATTTTCATACTGTTAATCGTTTTATTTTACTTTTTAAAAGGGGTTTAATGCAAAAAATATGTGAATGGTATCACACTATCAATATATAACATTTTGGATGTCAGAAAATTTAAGATACTAACAATCCTTTTAAGATACCCAATGGTCACACAAGATTTTGTTGGAAAATTATCCTTTGATTTTTGCTGACTTCTTCTAGAGTTATTACTTCTTACAAGTTGATTACAAATGAAAGGAAATAAACATAAAGGTAGAAATACATAAATGTTCATCAAATTCATTTCACATCTTGGAATATTAACATGAGTATCTTGACTTGTCAAATTCACTTATTCACTAAATAAATTTCACCTCATGGTTGTTTATTTGCATGCGTTCTGTCTTGGGTCCCTATACAATTCAATGATTCCCATACTCGAGTGGGACCATATACTATGTGGTTCCATATGCTATTGTTCCTTTGCCATAACCCCACCATGTGGATTTGGAAATTTGGATCATTTTTATATACAACATCAAAGTGTCAAGTTTCTCCCTTCATGTAATTGTTATCAATCATCTTTTTGTTTTCTTATGCATAATGTTGTGTCCTATGATGTTGGAACAGGACAACCTTTGTGTCCTATGATGTTGGATTTGGTTGATTTAGGTTACTGAATTCTTTGGTTTATTTTTATATGGATTTGTCTTTTTAGCAACAGGACGACCTTTGTGTCCTATGATGTTGGATTTGGAATTTTGGATGATTTAGGTTACTAAATTGTTTTGTTTATTGTTACATGGATTTGTCTTTTAGCAACTTGTATTGTAGCCACACGTATGGATTTGTGACATTTGTCCAATGTGATGTTTTGTTGGTATATATATATATAATCTACATGATTTCGTTTACATGTTTTTCTAAGGGATCTTTTTGTGTTGTAGTTATTTGTCTAAAGTTGATCAAAACAAGCAGTTGCGTAGAGGAGTCTTGGATGCATAATTCAGACTGAGGTTTGTATCTGTTGATTGATTTTTAGCATTTTTTTTTATTATTTTTTTCTGTTTGTATGAAGTAATTAATTGAATATTATATATATTGATCAACAGTTGTGATGGACATTAAGTCGAATCACAATGCACCTACACTAACGGACCCCACACCAATAAACAAACCAAGATTAGGACTTTATGATGCTTTGTTACCATATTCATCTGGAGCAGTCTTCTCTCCTGGCCTTTTTTTAAAAGTCCAATGGAAAAAGCCTGGACTACATAATTGGTTGGATGCAATGAAGTCCTCATCTCCCACTCATCAAAAACTAACAAAAGCTTCTGTTTCTGGAATTGACACGTCATCAAATGACGTGGCGACGGTTGCTTATTGCAATTGGCTTGTCAAATATCCCTCTGCACTCACCTCCTTTGAACATATTATGAAATATGCAAATAGTAAAAGAATAGCATTGTTTCTTGATTATGATGGAACTTTATCACCGATTGTGGACAACCCTGATCTTGCCTTCATGTCTGATGCTGTAAGGATTTATTTACCTATTTCATTTTTTTTTTAAACTTGAAAGTTAAAAGTTAAAATACCTAGTGGTAATATTCAGATGCGGGCTGTTGTGAAAAATGTGGCCAAATACATCCCAACAGCAATCATCAGTGGTAGAAGTCGTGACAAGGTATTTTATATTTTTTATATTATTTTTTCACTGATGTTGTGTGTGTGTGTATTTATAATTATCATTATACAAATCATTCCACTATTTATTTTAGGTACACGAGTTTGTAGGGTTACAAGAACTCTATTATGCCGGTAGTCATGGGATGGACATCATGAGTCCCGGCAAGGAGGTACCTATTTTTACAGAGAAACTGACTGGACACATTTTTTATGACTTATTTGTATCATTAACACCGGTCCCAGTCCAATTCATACAAAATACAGTACAACTAGTTTTGTTGTGTCATGTCATATAATAATATTGACTTGACGGTACTAAGTCAAACTTTTTAGGACTATTTTGGATACCGAATCAGTTACGTCTTTTTGCAATACAAGATGTAGTGGCCGTCTCACTTTTTGTTTAGGACAAAAATTCACTCGGTCCCACCTTATTGTTAATTACACAATACATGTGTTGTCATGTCACGTACTGTGTAACAAATTTTTTATTCTATTTTTTAAATGATAGGGTGAAGATGGTAACTTGTTCCAGCCTGCTAGTGAATTTCTAGCAATGATCAATGAGGTAATTATAAGATTTTTTTTATATAAAGAATATTGTGTTTTGGGAAATTTTTGTAATATTTATTTGCTTTATTAGGTTTATAAGTCACTTGTTGAAACAACCAAAGAAATCAAAGGAGCAAAAGTGGAGAACAATAAGTTTTGTGTCTCCGTACACTACCGCAATGTAGATGAAAAGGTAGTATTCCAACTTTTCGTTGATTAAAAAAAACTATATTTTTATTTGATTAACTTTTTTAATTTTTTTTTTTTTACAATTACAGAGTTGGCAAACAGTGGCGCAATATGTACAAAACATTTTGAAAGACTATCCACGTCTGCGATTGACACATGGGAGAAAGGTACAAAACAAAAGTTTGTCTTTTTGTATTTTTGTATTTTTGTATTTTTGTATCATGGAATGCAAATATGCAATGCAATGATTCATTCCATTCCATTGTAGGTTTTGGAGGTACGTCCGGTGCTTAAGTGGGATAAGGGAAAGGCGGTTGAATTCTTGCTTGAGTCACTTGGTTGGTATAGTTTATTGTTTTTTTTTCTTTAAACTTAAAAAAAAATTAATATAAATGTGGTTTTTGTAGGGTTAAATAATTGTGATGATGTGCTCCCGATATATATTGGAGATGATAGAACTGATGAGGATGCATTCAAGGTATACCTATAGCTTGTGGACCCATACAGAAATTAAATTATTTCGGTTTTAGTTATTAACTATGAGTGATGAGTGATTAAAAAAAAAAAAAAAATTTGTTAAACAGTTTTTAAGAGAAGGTGGTGGAGGTTTTGGGATCTTGGTGTCTTGTGCCCCGAAAGAAAGCAGTGCGTTTTACTCCCTCCGGGATCCATCAGAGGTGCACACATTTATTATTATTTTTTCTAAAACCTTTTTTCAGCATTTAATAAATGTGTTTCGTATGATAAAATAATTTAATATTAGGTGATGGAATTTCTAAAATTACTGGTGATGAATAAGAAGTCGAGTCCACTATAAAGAGAGAGATGCATACATATGATATGAGAATGAGACTATTCTGCGCATTTACTATTTTGACCATGCATATAGCATACCATTGGCGGATCCAGACCAGAAGTGAATTGGGGTCCATTTTATAATTTCCAGACGATTCATAACATCTTTATTTGTAGCCTCATAAATTTATTCTCCTTTAACCGTGCAAATTATACAATCATTCCTGAACTCATCCGAAATTCGATTACACGGTTTAACCATCTTTTTTTCATTTCAAAACTAACAAAACTAATATTTTTTTTGGTTGTTTTTCCATTATTTAATATCTAACACATTGACTTTTCCATCAACAACTCATAAAACTAAATAAAAGTAACTTAATCAATTTTAGAAATTAGAAATTAACTGGATGCATACCAATATACAGAGGGTTATTAACTTGAAATAAATTTATATATACATATAAATACGGTGGGAATTACAGCCAAGTGGGGTGCATGGACCCCACTCCATACACACTACATCCGCCTGCATAGCACCCAAGACAATAAAATAGAGTTCTGACTTCTGATGCATATTTTGTATATGTATTTTTTTCTTAAGTAAGTAACTCAGACTTTTGATTTCTTTATTATTATTTTTTTCTTCATGTAATATTTTACTATAATTTTACTTGTTTGACTAGTATTTTGATCATATGTTAATATGCATATTTTGTATATGAGTGCTAATAGATGTGACTAGTTATTGTTCCAGTTTCATTACATAAAAAAACTGGGAGTCTGGGATTAGAAATAACTTATTAACAACTTTTTATTTTTATTTTTATATGCGAGTGAAGAGGGCTATATAAAACAATTGAATCGACTCGTTACACAAAAATAGCAATTTTTGTTAAACGAAAATAGTCATCTGGAAACCATTAACCATATTTGTATTTTGTAAGTGGGAGGACCAACTAAAAACAATATTGATAAATAACCAAGCCTAATTAAAACTAAAAAACAACATTGACAAAGAGCTAAGTATTTTAAAATCGGGGAACTCAACAACTTGATACTTTGTATTGATTGAATGGTTTTCAATGTCAAATCATTGTATGCTTTTCGCTAAACGCTAAACAATTAAGGCAAAATAAAAAGCATTTTGGTCCCAATCCGGAACTAAGAGATGGATTTTATTGTTAATTTGATTAGCAATTACGTACATACCATGTATCTTTTAAATTTGATAAGCAATCATGCGTGTAATTAAAAACTTCAATCAAACAAAGAGTCATCCAAATTTCTAAAACTAGTCCCTATAGAGTCAATCTCCCACACCAATATGCCATTTAGATCAAGCAAGACCAAACTCTATAAAATATAGGGGTGAAATTGGTACGGTATCGATTCATTTTTCTGTAAACCGTGTACCGTACCAACTATAATTTGTATAAAAAAATTGCTACCGGTACCGTACCAAGTATACTTGGTACCAATTTATTTGGCTACCAACAAGTTTGGTTGGTACAAATTGGTAATGGTATATACCAACTTATTTTATTTTCTATTATAAGATTTAAAAATAAGCAAAGACATCGAGATTTTGATGTGTAGTATAGAAATTAGTTACGTAGTTTTTTTAGTTTACAAAAGAATTCTACTGAAGTGACGGTAAAGTAACATTTTAATATTGTGCTTTAACATGGTAATAACTATTGACCAATACGACCAAATGACTAATATAATGTTATTAAAACAGGAAACACTAAATACAATTAACAGTTGATATATATATATATATATATATATATATATATATATATATATATATATATATATATATAATGAATTGGTTGGTACGGTATTACCATGGTATTCAGATTTTTGTACCACTATCGTACCAACATTGATCAATTGGTATGGTACTACCAACCAAACATGTTGGCTACCAAATATCTTTGCTACCAAGATTCTTGGTTCGTTGGTAACATGTTGGTTGGTTTTCCATTGTACAATTTTGCCGGCCCTAATAAAATAACCTCAACCTCAACCTCATCCCATCGCCAAACGGAAATAGAGCATTGAGAATGAACTGTGCAACTTCTATTATTAATCATAGCGTATAATCTGAGGAATCATCTTTGAAGGGCAAATAATATCATCCAAAAAATGAGTCACGTTACCGCTGACCACATTTTTAGAACATAAAGACGTCAAATCAATACGTTTGGAAGAAAGTTGAGCAGAAAAGTGAATACCTTTGATGGCCTCGACCCATGAAGAATTAGAGTCTACAAGAAATCTCACCGCCACTTAAATAACAAAGCTCTATTTAAAGCATATAACTTCCCATCCTAAGACACCCCAACATCTGTGTTGGCCAAACCATTTTTTCAATTAACCCTCACCAATTTTTTTCCACTCAATTCACCACCATAGTAAAAAATGACTTAGCCAATAATCACATTCGGAGCCCAAAATAAGGACATAAAGTAAATTCTAAGGCTGCCTAATACCAACTTTAAAAGTGTCGCTCGATCACCCACCCATAAAGTTATAACTTTCCATTTGGAAAGTTCAGTCGTAAACTTTTTGATAACATCCTTCCTCCCTTCAATCCTAGACATGCAACCAATTTACCGAGGTACAAGAAAGGTAAGCGAACATGAATACAACCCATAACATTCATAAGTTGTTCAACTTCAACCGCATTGACCCCCACCCCAAATGCTTTCTATTTTACAAGTTAACTTTTAGACCAAATAGTAGGGACCTTCCGAGTTAAAAAAATAAGTTAGGAACTAAACACACAAATTACTCTAAACCATAGGGACCATTAGTGTAATTTACTCATGAAAAAAATAAAAGAAAGTATGTTGTTATTTCTTGCAATTTAACCCTAAATAGAATACATCATACCTTGGAAGAACCCTCATGAGGATCTGGATGCCATTTCGATGCACAAACTTAGGTATCTGAAAAATAAAAAATAAAAAAAAAACATAAAATTTTAAAAAACAAACTATTACCTTATACTCGGAACATTATCCTAAAGTGTGATGATAATAAATCTATAACATCTAGATCTTCAAGGTAGGGAATTTAAAGTTAATTATGAGTTTTGTGTTGGCCAAGACGTGATGAAGGTATAATCACGATGTGGCATCGCGATATGAGACGCATCTTCTCGTTGAGTTGTCACGACGTGACAACTGATCATGGGCAACCATGAAATGTCTAGTATGCTCAAGAATCATATTAAAATGATATTGCTAATTAACATATGATACTAATGGGTCACACTAACAATAACTTGATATAATTGATTATTTATTACAAATTGATTTTAATAAATATTCAATAAAACTCTTATAATTAAATTGGAAATTATTTATTTCATGGAAATAATAATTTTTATTAGCAATTAATATTACATAATTCATATGGTATGAATTAATAAGTTATGTACAACTTTTTGGACTAGTTGAAACTGTTTTGTCTTTTATTCAAAAGACAAAGTTTATATTTTATAAAACTTGAGTTTATAAAATTTAAACTAACTCTTCTTTTTATTTATAAAATTTCGAAAATTAGATAAAGATAAAGGAGTTGTGATTAGTTTATTCAAAACAAATGAAGCATGAGAGACATGTTTATGACATGGGGACATATGTGCTTAAAGTGTTAAGACCTAATGGTTAATACTTTCACTTTATGCATATAAATAAGAGGCTTGCATTCTTGAAATGTTGCTCATTCTTTCCTTCCTCTTAAAACCGTAACATGCTTAGTTAATCTTGGTTATGATGTAACGCCTGGTTCCTGATATGTATTTAACTTATAATTATTCATTTTTATATAGCAACTCGATGAATTGGAGGCCCTAAACTCGTCGAGTATAGATGTTTTGGACCGCATGTTTTAGTGACCAGCTCAATGAGTTGGGGGGTCTCAACTCGACAAGTTGGATGGGTAAAGTGAAACCCTAGTTCCAAGGTTTTGCACCCTATTTAAACACCTTAACCCCAAGGTGTTGGCCTCATTTCCATCCTCCACTGTCCTAACCCAAAATCTCGAAACCCTAAAGCTACTTTGAGTGATTGTGATCCATTTTGGGTGTTTTTGGTGTGTGTTGAAGCCATTGGAAGAAGGAAAAAGCTTGAAGACGCAAGAAGGAGCGTATAGATCCAGAATCCTTGCCTCATCCACGAAACTTTTCTGGTATAAAGCTTGAACCTTGCCTTATAGTTGTTTAGATCTTCTTTTGGACTTATTTTGTTTGGTTTTGTCCAAATATCATGGTCCTTGGGAGTTTGACGTCCTAAATGGGTTATCACTTTAGATCAAGGGCCTTGAGGAATTTTCATGGCATAAAAGTGCCAATTTTATGGCCATGGGAGTCCCATGCAACCTTTAGACCATCATTTTGCCCTTTTGGAGCTTCTAATGGCCATGCACATAGAGAAAGATGGAGCTTTACGTGATCTTTTTGGCCCTAGAGTCCAGATCTATGACCTTATGGTCTATCTTGTAGTTTTGGTGGTTTTTGGATTAAAACTTTAGTCTTTTGGGGTTAGGGTTTGAGCTTAATCTCTTTTGGAAAGGTGTTAATGGGTAAATTTGGAAACTTTACCCTTCTAGAGGCATTTCCAGTCTAGATTTGGAATATAGGGTGTGGATCTGAGGAATAATGGCTTAATGCATTAAGAAGGGTTAACAAACTGAAGAACTCGATGAGTTGTATTGAGAAGTTCTGATTCTGTTGAAAAGGAAGAACTCGGCGAGTTGGAGGAAAACTCGACGAGTTGGATCGCGATATCATGATCTTGTGGTTCATGGAAACTCGGCGAGTTGAAAGGCAACTCGACAAGTTCCGTCAACTCAGAGCTTTGAATTTGACTTTGACCAAAGTTGACTCTTAAGGGGTTATGAGTATGAAGGGGTAATTAAGGAAATCTTTTATGTTTAAGGGATTGAGTTGGGTTGATATTCAGAGCCAGGGTATGTTCAGCTACTTCCAGTATTCGAGGTGAGTTTCCTTATCGTATTTAGTGGGTCGAAGGCACCAAGGCCGGCCCATATTTACATTATGTTGTTAGTATGCTAGTTGTCTTCGTGACTCTTGCATGTGTTGTGTTTATATGTTTATCCAGGTCAAAGCCCAAGGTCGAGCGGGGCCCGATGGATATTTGTATGCCATGTATCTTTGTGATTATTGCATGTGTATGTGTTTATTTTATACATGTTATTGTATGATTGGGTAGGCCCACTTTACCGAGCTCAGCTCGATGTCGGGCGGGGCCCGATGCCAAGCGGGGTCCGAAGTCGGGTGGGGCCCACTATTTGTTTATTGTATGTTTGTTATGTGGTATTTTGGGGGAATTCACTAAGCTTCGTGCTTACAGTTTTCAGTTTAAGTTTCAGGTACTTATGGTTCAGAGGGAACAACTTGGCATGACTGCATTGCACACACCATTTGAATTTTGTTATGATGTTATACTCTTATTTATGAAAATTGTTACACTGGTTTATTTCGAATGTTTGGATAGTATGGAGAATCACTATTCTATCTTATATTAAAACGAAAAATTTTGGGACCATATTTTTGGATGTTTAAAGTTGGTATCAAAGTCTTGGTTTGAGGGATTCGGGCACATCATCGGGTGTGTCTGAACTCAAACTAAGGATTTGGTATAAATTTTCAAAAGAATTTTTTTTATAAAAAGGATTTCAAAAAGGAAAAGGGGTGTGGTGCATGCAATCAGCCAAGCACAAGTAAGTTATCCCAAAATACCCATGCATGTTTATATATGATATGAATTATGAATTGTGAATCGCATGCTAGAGTAGGGCTAAGGATCTAGGAGAGATGCCTTTGTATGCCTGTTATATGAGCTTATAAATTTGCACGCTAGTAGTGATTAGTTAGCGGTAGGATGGCCTGACTAGGTTGTGCTCAGTTTGTTTACTTGATGCGCGAATGCTGCTTGCTTTGTGCTTATAGTAGTTCTTGTTAATCACAGCTAGATAGTAAGCGAATATGCTAAGTTACATATTATAGAAACTAAATTATTTCAGAAGGTTAGGTTTAGCTCTATTGCGCAACTCTTGTTTGATTCCAATCGTTGTAGGGAGAGACCTCTCATTCAAAGAATTCTCTTGTTTTTGTAATATGTAATTGTATTCGTGAGCTAGTTAGAAGGGGTTAGCGTGAGTTCCTTCTATAGCTGATGGCGGAGAGTGGTGTGGAGTCTACCCTAGGAGAAGTACCTAGGTGAGATTTAGTGTTGAGATCCCTAGCTGTGAGGGATCTATTGGTTATAGAGTAACTTGGCGGAATGAAGGCACTTCTTGAGGAAAGTACGGATAGATGTTGAAGATAGTATGGGCCCGTACTACTGGAAGCAGAGGATCCATACTCGATTCAAGGAGGGCTGTAATGAAGCTAGGGAGCTTGTGTAGTTATGATTTGCCCGATATGCGTTGATGCTTATTCTGATAGTTTTAAGGTCTATTTTCAATATGGTGGTATTGCGAGGTAGGCCAATGGACAGTTCTAGTGTCGAGGAGGGATCGGGCCCGGGTTCTGGAACCGGGTAGCTTGACGACTAGACGAGGTAGTTCATCTCGTCTAAGATTACGCAGTATCCTTGATCAGACTCATGTGATCTTTGGCTCGGTCAAGGAGGGTATTCTGGAGCTTCTTGATTAGAGGTTGGGTGCTTTTTGCGCTGAGATTGTGGCTTTGATTAGGATGCACTCTATGTCCTTCAGGGAGTTTCGAGCTTGTGGAGCGCCCGACTATCATGAGGCTAGGGACCCCATTGCGAGCAGTAGGTGGTTCGTAGATGTTGCCAACACCTTCCGTACCTATCGTTGTCCCGAGGGGGACAAGGTCAGACTAGCATCTTGCCTCCTGAAGGACAGGGATCATGATTGCTGGGAGGAGGTAGGGCATGCTGTTAGAGGTGATGCTATTAATTTGATGACCTGGAGTGATTTCTCGAACAGGTTCCGAGCTGAGTTTGCACCAGTAATCAAGGTGCAACAACTGGCGCTAGAGTTTCAGGATCTCCGTCAGACTACTGAGACGGTGACTGAGATCACCGCTATGTTCAGGGAGAGGCCACTTCTGGTTCCGCAGTATGTGGCAGACAAGGAGATGAAGAAGGCCCGGTATCATGAGATGTTGAGGAGCGATATCCAACAATTTGGGATCCGATCCAGTTGTAAGACGCTGGAGGACAGGATAGCGAGGGCTAAATAGAGGGAAAATGATTTAGAGATGGAGAGGAAGAGGAAGCCAAATACTACTGTGAGTGTTGAGGGGTCGGGTAATAGGCCCAAGGTATCTGATTCTAGACATCGAGGTCAGTAGGGCTGTAGTTGTTATGGCAAGTGCGGCAAGTCACACTAGGGGATGTGCAGAGGGGTGGGTTCTGGTTGCTTCAAGTGCGGCCGAACTGGTCATATCAGCAGAGATTGTACTGCTACCACCCCCGTGTAGCACCCGATTCCTGGTACGTAAATCTTATGTGAGTATTTCCCTTCTTTTAGCCTTGGACTCGGCGAGTCATAGACCCGAATCGCCGAGTGGATGCGGGACCCGGGACAAGTTTAAGTTGGCGACTCGGCGAGTCCATATCCTGGACTCGGCGAGTCACAGCTGTTGGATGAAACCCTAAGTTTCTGGGGTTTGCACCCTATTTAAACGACTTAACTGCCCCAAGCCAGCCCCCATTCACCCTCAGAGCCCTGTATCTCTCTCTAGTCTTGCTTTCTTGTGAGTTTGAAGTGTTTGTGGTGTATTGAAGTTTCTTTGAAGGAAAAGAAGAGGGAATCAAGAAAAGGAGAAGGAGGCCAAGCATCTCTGTGTCATTCCGACGTTTCCCCTAAGGTATAGCTCGTTTCCCCTCTGTTTTTAAGCTTATAGCTCCATAAAAGTCCTTTTTGAGCCATTTCCAAGATTGTGTATGCTTGAGGGTTTGTAATAAGTCGATTGGCCTCTAGATCTAGGCAAGATTGAGCTCCAGGAGCTCAGATCTATTAGCTTTATGGCCCCATGTTGCTTGTTCACCCTAGATCTACCCTTTTGAGGCATTTTGAGCCCTAAAATCCATATTGGTGAATATCCACACGTAAAGTTGGAAACTTTACGTGTGATTCGTGTCCTAGAAGTCCAGATCTGTGAATGGCATGGACTGGAATCGAGCAAATCTGTGTATTTAGTGGGTGCATGGCAACGACTCGGCGAGTCGTTCATGTGACTCGGCGAGTCTGTTCGCGAGTCTCCGAGTTTGTCTCCTTTTCGTAGTGTCGAGTGAGCAGTGAGTCACGGGGTGTGACTCAGTGAGTCGGAAGCTGAACTCATCTATGGAGGTACTCGGTGAGTCAATGCCCTGACTCGGCGAGTTCAAGGCAATCTCCTTAGATCAAGAACAGACTCGACGAGTTGTTCATACAACTCGGCGAGTCTTAGCATAAGTGTTCATCGGATGAAGATGAACTCGACGAGTTGTTCATACAACTCGGCGAGTAGGATGAAGGACTTGAATATCAGTTTAGAAGGAGAACTCGTCGAGTCGTCGCCTAACTCGACGAGTAGGATCGGGATCCAGGACCATCGTTTGGGTGGTGACTCGGCGAGTTGGAAAGCCAACTCGACGAGTTGGGTCAACTGAAAGTTGACTCTGACTTTGACTTAGGGCATGGTCAGGGGTAAAATGTTCATTTTACCCAAAGGTCAGTGAGCAGTGTTTGATTGAGTATGTTGTGGGAATTGTAGCCGGAGGATTTCTGGAGCAGCAGCAGCAGCAGTAGGCAGTCAGTTCCCGATCAGATCAGCAGCTACTTCGAGGTGAGTTACCTTCCAGTAGCGGTGGGTCTACAGCCACAATGTCGGCCCACCAGTAGGAGTTGTATGTTAGATGATTGTCTTTGTGATATCATCTAGGTTTGCTACTACCTGATATGTTGTATGCTGGCATGATATGTATATGTGATAGTTGTAGAGCTCGGTTGTTAGGACCGAAGGGTAGGTCGGACACCCCAGATATGTCTGACGGTACGTGATGATATGATTGCATGCTGGCTTGTTATGTTATATGAGATAAAGGTAGTAAGAGGGGACGAGTCCCCGAGGATCGGTTGTTAGGACCGACGGGTAGTCAGCACCCCAGAATGGCTTGACACGGGTAGTCAGCACCCCAGAATGGCTTGACATGGGTAGTCAGCACCCCAGAATGGCTTGACACGGGTAGGACGGCACCCCAGAACGGCCATACCGGGTAGTCAGGCACCCCAGAATAGCCTGGCAGTATGTATGTTATGTGTTTGTATGGTATGTGGTACGATGGGGGAACTCACTAAGCTTTGTGCTTACGGTTTTCAATTTTGGTTTCAGGTACCTCCTCAGCTAGGGGAAAGGAGCCGGCGCGGTAGCAGCATGTCACACACACACTCTCCGGTTTCCGCAATTATGAGCTTCACTGGGATTTGTACTCTGATATTTTGATTGGGTGTATGAATTGGCTTTTAAACATGGTTCACTTTGCGTTATGGTTTGATCAAACAATGTTTTTAGTTACTAATATTCTCTAAAGTAATGTTTTAAAACAAAATTTTTGGTCGTGAAAATTGGGTCGTTACACCCTGTCACTCTGATATTTGATCTGATTTGCTTTCAGTGCAATCAGAGGGGCCACAAGAAGGCCCGTTGTCCGAGTTTGGATGCAGCAAGACCGGTGTCAGCACCCGCTCCTGGGACATTGAGGATTACTGACGACCGTCAAGGCCGAGTAGATACGCCAGCAACGAAAAGCAGGGCATTTCAACTGACGGCAGAGGAGGCGCGTGTAGCTCCCGACATTGTAATGGATATATATATCTTCTCCTTATCTCTTTATTTGTATTTAACTATTGCTTATGTTTATGTGTTTTATTTTAGGATCATTCCTCGTGAACGGTATCTCTGCCTTGGCATTATTCGACTCGGGGGCTACCCGATCTTTTGTGTCTCTTGCGCTTAGCAAGAGGTTTGCTGGGACTCCGGGGGAGCTAGATCGTCCTTTTAATGTGTAGATTGCTGATGATATGACGGTTAGGGTCGCGAGGGTTCATCAGGATTGCACTCTCTAGTTGTTTAGCGAGCAGTATTTAGTGTATTTGGTTTCCATTCCTTTGCGCGAGAACAAGGTTATCGTGGACATGGATTGGTTGAGCCTCAATGGGACAGTGATCGACTATGAGCAGCGGTTGATTCGAGTTAGGACCCCAAGTGGGGGGAGTTGGTGATACAGGGTGAGAGACCGCAACGTGGGCCGGTCATGTGTTCTGCAGCGAGGGTCAGACGCTACCTCCATCAGGGTTGTGTCGGATTTATCGACTATGTCATGGATACCCGGGATAAGGGTAAAGCGACCGTGGGCGATGTGTCGGTTGTGCGGGAGTACTCGGATGTATTCCTGGAGGATTTGCCTAGGGTACCACCAAAGAGGCATGTGGAGTTCAGGATCGATTTGGTTCCAGGTACGACTCTGATAACCAAAGCACCGTATCGGTTGGCTCCTCTCGAGATGCATGAGTTGTCTACACAGCTGCAGGAGTTGTTAGACAAGGAATTCATCAGACCGAGCAGTTCGCCTTGGGGAGCCCCGATTTTGTTTGTGAAGAAGAATGACGGATCCCATCAGATGTGTATTGACTACTAGGAGTTGAATAAGGTAACGATGAGGAACCGTTATCCTGTAACAGCCTAGATTTCCGACAAATTTTTTCATTTTTAAATAACCAAAACATTTCCAAAAGATATAAAAATCCAAACACATTTGTTTTCAAAATTCATAACATCCGATAAATTATTCATAAAATCAGAGTGTCCCAAATGAAACGCCAGAGAGTGCATGCCGCGACATCACATCAGGCTCTTACCCTATGTCTTGAAGTACCTGAAACAACCAACAAACTGTAAGCTAATGCTTAGTGACCTCCCCATAGCATACCCCACACCATCCACATAATCACATAAGCCATATTAGCTATATTAGCCACATATACCACATAAGCCATGCATAAAAACATAATATGATGTCATGGAAACCCTCCAAGGTCTTACACCAAGTGCCATTGGAACCCCCGCCTGGTCTTAACCCACTGCCATGGGAACCCCCACATGGTCTTAACTACATGCCATGGGAACCCTTACATGGTCTTCACTAACTACCTGGGAACCCCCTCATGGTCTTAGCTAACCAAAGAAATATTATGCAAGCTAAACATACAAACATAATAGGTTGCCATAGAAACTCTCCAAGGTCTTACACCAAATGCCATGGGAACCCCCACATGGTCTTAATCTACTGCCACGGGAACCCCCCGGGGTCTTCCATGCAAATGTCATACCAACATACCATATAACCAACTAACAATCCTCATATCACCTAATGGGCCGGCCTTGGTGCCTTCGACCCATTGGTATGGTGAGAAGACTCACCCCTTAAGAAATGCTGAACCGGTAAAAATCAAATCCAACTCATAACTCCAAACTCAACTGCCTACAACCACCCTACAACTAACTTCAATAAAACCCCAAATTAACAAAGATACCCTTAAAGTCAAAATTGGTCAACCCTGGTCCAAGTCAAAATCAACAGTCCATGTTAACCCAACTTGTTGAGTGCACTTGCTGACTCATCGAGTTCCTTCAGTTCTCAGAAAAACCGGGAAAAACTCCAGTCAACTCGTCGATTTATTACAGCAACTCGTCGAGTTTGAATAGTGTCTAGAAGATCGGGGAACCCCGGGCCAACTCGCCGAGTTAGGAAAAGCAACTTGCCGAGTTTGCCCAGTCTTAACTCATTCAACCACTTTCTAAGCGAGTCTAGAGCTCCAAACTATAGATTTGATTCTCTAGGGATGAGATACCACGTAAAGTTGTTGACTTTACGTCCATGCATGGTATTAAGTGGCTAAAACACTCAATCCTAGCTAATTAAAGGATTTAGGGCATGAAGGAGGGCCAAGACTAAATAACGATGGCAACTTTAAGTCAAAATAGGCCATGAGATCTCCATATCTGAAGTCATAGCTTCATGACATGCTTAAATCCAAGAATGACCCTAAGATAGGATAGAAATGACCACATACTTTCATAGGAGAAGATCTAAGAAAGGAAAGGCCAAGGTATCAACTTTATACCTTAAAATGGTTTCCACAACAGAGTAAACACCAGATCTACAACATCTCCCTTTAGCTATGCACCAACCACTTCAAGCTTCTTCACATAAACACCAAAAAGGCACTCCTTAAGCTCTCACACACTCAAAATGGTAGGAAAAGCATGAAATAGGGTTTCTCTAGACAAAGGGGCGATAAGGGAGACTAACAATGAGGCTTAAGGCCTTTAAATACGGTGCAAACCCTAAAAATTAGGGTTTTACTTTCCAGCGTCTACTCGTCGAGGTGGGGCTCCCCATCTCGTTTAGTTGAGTCCTTAAACCCGTGTCCAAATAAATCTCTACACAATGAGTTGGAGCTCCCCGACTCGTCGAGTTCCAGCCCAAAACCCTAGGATATTGAGAAATAAATAATACTTGGAGCAAGCGTTACATATCCACTTCCGAGGATTGATGATCTTTTTGACCAGTTTCAGGGTGCATCTTGGTTCTCCAAGATTGATCTGCGATCGGGTTATCATCAGATGCTAGTCAGGGATGAGGATGTGCAGAAGACAGCCTTTCGGACTCGCTATGACCATTATGAGTTCGTGGTATCTTGGTTTATTCTGATGCTGGATCGTTCTGTGATAGTCTTTATAGATGATATCTTGGTTTATTCAAAGACTCAGGAGCAGCACGAGGAGCACCTGAGGGAGGTGCTTGGCACATTGAGGAGGGATAGACTTTTTGCAAAGTTCTCCAAGTGTGAGTTTTGGTTGTGCGAGGTGCAATTTCTGGGACACCTTGTCAACAAGAAGGGTATTCTGGTCGATCCGGCCAAGGTCGAGGCTATGATGCAGTGGGAGGTTCCGAGGTCTCTATCTGAGATTCAGAGTTTTCTTGGTTTGGCGGGTTATTATCGAAGATTCATCCATGATTTCTACAATATTATTGTTCCTTTGAGAACCCAACATATCCCCTCACGAAGGGACTGAGTAGGGTTAAACATTTGCAGCATGCAAGGAGCACTGGGATGAAGGATGATATTAGTTTTAATTATTATATAGCTATTTGAAACTTGTAATAGATAAAATGTAAATGACATTTGATGATTAAATAAAAAGGATTTTTATTTATGAGTAAAGTTACTATCTTGTGTCAGTTGTTTACTATTTTTTCATTTTGCATGTTTTGAATTCCAGAATAATTATATATTCAAACTTTCCACAGCCAATCATACTTTGGAAGTAGGTATTAAGGCAACACCGTCATGAACTTGTCTTGTAGATTGTCTGAAGTCTTTTAGACATAGCAAGAGATTGCTACAACATTCATGAGTCCTCATAAGGTCTGAGTATTGGATTAAACCCACGCTCACTTGAATCACTTCATGGAATTTATCACGAGTGATCGTGAGACGATAATATCATATAAGTATTCAAACCAAGATATATGAGTTGGTTGTACATTGATAGTGTGAAAACACATCAGTAACTTGATGTTATAAAATTCTCTGTTGTGTATGATTTAACAAATAGTTAGTACAAGCATATAATGTCGAAGTTTATTTGTTCCTTTTAATTCTTTGAGGATTAAAAGTGATATCTTGGGTCCCTCGATGATTTTGTTTTGACTTATGTGTCGGGCCCGGTCGGTACTAAATTGATGTGTTCAATTAAATTCTCTGTCAAACAAATCGGAAATCGAGAAACAAACTGTTGGACAATAAGTATGACATTTTTCCATGTATTTGTCTGGCTTATATCTTGAAAAACAGAGGATTATATGATCCCTTATATAAAGGACATGTCACTGACTGGGTCAGAGTTCGACAACATCTTTTAAGAGCTACGATTGCTAGTCGGTTTTAAGTCGTACTTGCAGTTATAGTTATTAGACTTATCCAAGTGGGAGACTGTTGGATTAGGTGTCTAATCCCATAACTATAATTGGTATGTACTTGACCCAAGGGTAGCATGGTCCTTTTGGGTTGTCTTCACCAATGCAATTTGATAGGATGGACTTTTGAGAATAAGGTTATTTGTGATTTGTTAATATATTACAAGTGTAATATAATAATATGAAATCATATTATTTAATTAGTATTGATCAAGAATTAAGTTGGAATTAATTTAGTGATCAAAAGAGACTAATTAAATATACGGGTACTGATTTGGTAAATCAATGATTCTTATAGTGTGGTCCAATGATCCATGGTTATTTAGGATGGGCTAAACCAACATTGATAGTCCATGGAGGTTTAACCTATGGAGCCTAAGTAATATGAAGGGTCATGGTGCATTAGGGTTTGCATGGATGTAACCCTAGCACTTGTCACAATATAAAAGGAACTCCCTAGAGCTAAAATCGGTTGCCACATACATTCTTGGAGAGTGTGAATCGATTTTGTGCTAAGTAACTTATTCTCTCAAGCCTCCTTTTGCACTTGGTGTTTGTGACACATTAGAGGCATCACATTTGAGGTGCTAAAGCTTTTGAAGGCCAAGAACTATAAGTCCTACTAAGAGGTAAGTTATCTAACTAGTTATGTTGTTCAATTGTCAAATTGTATACTAGTTAGGATGTATGCTTTGGAAAATCAAATTGCATGTATAATTAGAGAAAACATAGATCCAAAGCATCTAGGGTTGCATGTGCACCATAAGGGTTTAGAGTGCTCAAAACCCTTCAGAGTGATCGACTGATGGACGAATTACACTATTTCCGCTTCCCGTGTGAAGCGAAAGAGATAACAAGCTTCCGGGTTCATAGGTGGAGGTGAATCCCATGGGGTAGCATATAGTTGTGATATTTTCACCAGAGTATTTGTGGTATGTCTGCTGCGAGGTATTTCTTATACCATGAGAGAGTCATCAGTGGGGACTGAGATGGATGGGGACAAGGATATGCCTTAGTTGAGTATTGTAAGGCATATTTTAGCAGCAGTTCTAGGTAATCAAGAGGAGTATATCAGGGTGGTGACCCTTGTTGTCTACGTTGTATAACGATTGTGAGAGTTGAGAGTCATAACTAATTCGGGACAGGCGTCTGGAGATGTGTCGGTATGAGATTTTGGGTGACTTAGAGGCAGACATATTGGGAAGATTTTGAGGTTTTCATATGAGAAACGGGATATTTGGAGTTATTTAGTCATTATCTGGAAGGACATTGAGTGCTGCATGTAAGTTCCATGAGTCGGGAATGGTACATTTGGTGAGCCAGTCTGAATTATGGTCTGTTGGTATGTCAATGGATGATGGTTTGAACCCTAAGTGGGGGAGAACTGGGTATTCTGTGGGGAGGATCCTCAATCTGACGTGGTACAGAAGTTTAGGTTATGGGGATCTGTAGTTCGAATATATGGGGATGGGGTCATGTGGTTGTCAAGTCAATGTACAGAGCGAGATGATGCATATTACAGGAGAGAATGAGTGTTTTCACAACTGGTGGCAACAATTGATTTGTCTGTACTCCAGGAAGGACAACAATTGATTTGTCAATCAACTTCAGAGTCGGTATGAGTAGCTTCACATGGGCGTGATTAGTAGAGGATGGATCTTAGGGTTGTCTTCAATGTGTTCTCAGTCATGGACGATTCCTTCGTGCTTCAAATTGTGAGTTGGAGTACTTCAAGGGTTCGAGTTGTGTGGGTAGAAGATCAATGGTTGTGGCAAGACATCGTGAGATTCTATGATAATGTATCGAGGTATCCGAGTATGCCTTGTCTATGAGAACTTTTCGTCAAGAGTAGTGATGCATAAACTGGGTAGGTGTGTGCACCTAACTATGTTAGACCGCGGAGTATTAGATAGTGAACTCAGTGTGGCGACGACTTGATGATGAGATTATGGGGTGATAAGAGAGTGAGCGGGTCCGGGTGGGAGTAATCACTTAGGACTGTCAGGGGAAAAACTGTGGGTGAGCCCATGGCGAGTGAAAGAATATTCTAAGACTACGGAGATCCGTAGCATACATGAGTCAGAGTGAGATTATCGTATGACTGCGGGAGCCGTAGAATACATGAGTTAGAAAGAGAGAGAGAGAGAGAGAGAGAGAGAGGGAGAGAGATCATGGCTGCAGGGAGCCGTAGCATACATGAGTCAGAGAGAGAGAGAGAGAGAGAGAGAAAGAGAGTACCGTATGAATGCGGGGAGCCATAGCATACATGAGTCAGAGAGAGTATCATATGACTACGGGGAGCCGTAGCATACATGTGTCAGAGAGAGAGTATCGTATGACTGCGGAGATCCGTAGCATTCATGAGCCAGCGAGAGAGAGCGTATCGTAAGACTGCGGGGAGTTGTAGCATTCACGAGGTAGTGAGAGAGTGTCATAGGACTGCGGGGAGCCGTCACACTTGTTAGACAGTAAGAGAGTGTTGCAAAACTGCAGGAGCCACATCATTTAATATTCAGGGTGTGACGTAGAGGGGTTCTTAGGCCTGGGTAGCCTTGCCAAATGAGTTCATAGGAACCTGGTGGCCGGACCAGCGGCAAGACTGGGGTCTCTGCAATGGTAGGAAACCGTGTTATCTCAATTGAGGGAGAAGTTGTCGCAAATCAAAGGGATGGGAGGAGTGATGCATGCGTGGATCCGCGGATCTTGGGTCTTGAGTTGAGTAAAATATTAGATACGAGTGGTTCTAATTTTGTGTCGGGCCAATCTCTTATGTTGATTTTAGGCTCTATCTGTATGGAGGACGGGCAGGTTGGGATTTCAGAGTTTTCAAATGGATTTCTTTGTGAGTGGGGATGTTTCCCCTATGATGTTTTTGACCTGGGTGGATCGGTTCGTTGGTTTCAGGAGAGCCACAACATGCATGAAGTAACAAGTATTAGACGACAGAGGTCAGAGGCGAGGTGCGACGTCAATTCGGTTGTAGTAATCGCTTAGGGCCAAGCGAACTTGGTGATTGTGAGTCCAATGTGATTGGTTGACGAGTTGGTTGAGACAGCTTGGTTGGATGCAATGACTGTGAAGTCATATTGCCGGATGTGTTAGGGTAGCCTTGGAGGTTCAAATCTTAGGTCGGGAGCTGACCTGGTACTCAATGTTGGAAGGGACATTTGAAGGGAAGTTGGGGCTTATGGTTATGGATATCATAGGATATTTCCGACCGAGCATGGTCATTCTTTTTAGTGCCTGAGGGCAGAGTATTGAGGTTCATTCTTCTTTGGGTTGTAGGTTTCTGTTGGATTCGGTTGTCTTTGGGATGTCATGTTACGTTCTGATTTTTTTTTTCTGTTGTGCTTCTCAAGTTGTTTGGATGATATGAGTATCAGCAAGAAGCGATTTTAAGGGCGAAATCTAATTTAAGTGGGGGGGGGGGGGGTTGTAACATCCTGTTTTTAAGACGTTTTCATTTCGAAATGGTGAACAAGGTTTGGGTATTCGGTTGTGACTTGGAGCAAAAAGAGTAATTAGATATTTTGTCAATCAGGATTTATGGGGAATGGATTTCAGATTCAGGATATCTGATGGCAAGTATGAATTGATAATTGTGTTGAGCATATCGATGCCTTTCTATGGATATATGGATGGTCTAGATCGGAGTTGTATCGAGTGAGTTATGGGATTCAGAAGAGTTAGGGTTTGGGAGAAAACCCTAGTACGCGGGACATACCAAGTGATATGCATGGCGTGCCGAGGAGAAAGGTCTACACGATGCGTAGCTGGGAAGAACACGCAACGTAGGTGCGGGGATTGAGTCGGGGTGTGCAGCCTCATACGCAGGGTGTATAAGAAGGTACGTGGGGCGTACGAGGGTCAGAATGAAAAACCTGATAAATTTATTTTATTTACTTCTTTTTATAGTTTATTTTAGCATATTTCATTCACAGTTTAGATAATTTCCATGCATTTTTTCCTTTTTGTTATTTTATGACCACTTTCGGGTACTTTCGATTTTTGTGAGCTTAATTGTAGATTTTAAGGAGACCAGTGGAGCGAGAATGTGCAGGATCTTTTGGAAGCATTTGGACTTGGAGGAAAACAAAGATTTTCGGTTTGATGGCGATGGAGGTGATGCATGGAGTGGGATTGTTAACTATTTGAAGGGTTGGAAGAATTAAACTTTAAATTTGCGAGATGCGGGAGATTTTCAAGTATGTCGGGATTAATGATCGGGCATTTACGAGAGCTTTGGAGGATTTGGAAAAGTCAAATTGGGCTTAAATTGAAGAAATATTGAAGAAAAATGGGCTAGAAGCTGATTGGACTCGAACTGGGCCAATGGATTAGTTGTGGGGGGGCAAGACTTGAAGAAGCCCAAAAATCTGTTGCAGTCATGCGACACGCGTAAGATTCCCCGCGGCCCGCGTGGATTCCTGAAGGGGGCAATTTCAGAATTTTACCTATAGCTCTATATTGGGAAGGTTGGTGTGCCTCTTCAGCCTTATCTTGGATGTCCGATTTTGACACTTTCTCTCTGGAGTTTGGACCACTTTTGAAGGCCAAGAACACCCCAAGAACTTCATCTTTTCATCTCTTGATTCTTGTCAAATGTTTGGTACAATCTTAACTAACTTTGCTTCTTTGAGTTTAGCCATGCTTGGCTAAACTAATCTTGGTTGACTTTTTGTTGAATCCTTTGAACTTTTGTTGAATGTTGAAGAATCCATGAATTTGTTCTTAAATCTTTATGGAAATGTTTTTTGTTTTAACATATTATCACTACTAGTATGTTTTTTATTCATGAGTTTAAATGTGTTTGTGGTGATTAGTTGGCTAATTTATTGATTAAGTAAAGGATCCTCAAATTAGCAAGCAACAAATGATTTTTGTGTTGTTTTTTGCTTCACACAATCATAAAAACATTTTCTCCAACATGGTAGTGAAAGAAATTGACTCCTCTTGGATTTGGTGACTTTTTGGTTCTTAATGCTAGTTGACTTTCACTAATTACATGCTATTTGGAATTAATGACTTTGACTAAGGAAATTGTTATGAGCTTCTCTAGCCATTTCAACAATTAAGAAAAGTATAGGTAATCTCAAGCTCCTTGGATTACTATAGCAAAATTAAGGATTTAAATCAAATTATTGCACCATTGGATTCTAATAATATGTTCATCAAAAGTCAAAGTGAAGAAACTTTAAGTCAACCATCTCTCCCTTATTGATTTTACATCAAACTCTTATTTTTGTTGAAATTGTCTATTTAAATCATAGTTAATTCTAGTTTGTTTCAAGTATTTCAAAACACCAAAACCCCCCATTTTATTTTTAATGTTATTTTACAAGTATTTTTACAGAGAGATTTTTCATAGAGTTATAAATTGAATCAATCTCCGTGGATTCGATCCCTTTACCACTATACGCTATTTTAGTGTGTAATAATTAGGGTTATTAATTTTGTTGGCCTCGACAACCACCAAAACCCTAATTTTAGGGATGGACATTATGTAAAGAACATAATGCCTCAAAGATCAGCCTCCCCCTCACCCTTGGACAACTTTCATGAAACCCTAATCCTTCTTGTGTGTTCTTGGAGCTTAGAAGACCATTAGAAGAGTGTTTTGGTGATTATGAAGAAGTTTCTCACTCTTGAAGATTCATTGAAGAAGCTAGAGCTTTTAGATCCAGAACCTCATCAACATTTGGCTCTTATTTGAGGTATAAAGTCTCAAACTTGGTTGTTATTTTCTTAGATCTCTTTTGGGTTGAGTTTATGGACTCTTTTGGTCCCATTGATGAAGTCCCTTGAGTCCATGTCGTTTTTGGATCTTAGAGTTGCCCTTATCAGTGTTATTTGGGACTTAGAGCCATAAAGTTGCTATCTTGGAAGTCTTAATGGGTTCATGCAAGAGTTAAGACCATTTTCATGGAAGTAGAATGCCATTTTTGGAGTATGGGCTTATGTGGGGCATGCAAAGTCACCAAGTCAGTGACTTATGGGTTTAAACGTTATTTGAGACTCAGATCCATAGTTTGGACTTATGGCTTAAAGCATTAAGTGTTGAATGGAAAAGTGGGTTTAAGAGGGACATACGATGGGCATACAAGCCAGTACGCACAATGTACAGGCTATTAAGCGGGTACGCACAACGTACCACTGAGTACGCCCTGCGTACTCTGTCTGAGTGAGTTTGCATAGTTGGGCTTGGCCCGATTGTTGGTGGCTGGTTATGCCATATGAGAAAGGGTATTTTGGATTAGAGTTAAGTTGTGGGCTTTAGGGTAAGGCCCAATTTGGAAAATTGGGCCATTAGTGGACCTTTTGGGCCATCTATAGGGCATAGTGTTGGGGTGTAGCCTTGTATAGTTTTTGATTATAATGTTGGGTTGTTTCGGCCCAATTCAGGAGTTAGTGCGCAACAACAATGATAGTGTAGGGTTTTCCGCGTAGCAGTTGCGGTGAGTCTTCTCACTATACTTACCTGAGCGGTAATATTGTATGACCGGAGGGTCTTATTTGAGTTATCGACCGGAGGGTCCTATGTGCTTATACTTAGTTATGTGATATTATGCATTTTGTCTTTGTGATATATGCTATATTATTCAGTGCTTTACTGAGTTGGGACCGAAGGGTCTAAACCGAGTTGTGAGACCGGAGGGTCTTCACTGAGATATAGGACTGGAGGGTCCAACTCGAGCTGTGAGACCAGAGGGTCTTCATTGAGACACATAACCGGAGGGTCCACACCGAGCCGTGAGACCGGAGGGTCCTCACCGAGAACCATGACCGAAGGGTCCATGCCGGCTTATTATTTGTGTATGTGGTATATTGGGGAACTCACTAAGCTTTGTGCTTACCGTGTTGTGTGATATGTGTTCCAGGTACTTCTCAGGATTGCGGGAAGGCGCCGACTTGATTGTACACACCAGTTAGAGATCATGATTTTGAGGATTATGAGATTTTATTAAACATTGTTGACTTGTGTTTTGACAACTTATACATTTTGTGATTTTTGAGAAATGTGATATTGAGTTTATGTGATTTTAAAAATGAAAAATTACAATGTTACATGGTAGCTGGTGATGGTGGTGGCGGGTTGTGGTTTTAGTGGATGGTGGGTGGAGGTGGCGGTGGCGGATGATGGTGGTGGTGGATGGTGGTTGCGGGTGGTGATGATGGGTGATAGAGGTAGGTGGGGGTGGTGGTGGCGGGTGGTGATAGTAGGTGGTGGTGGTAGGTGGTGATAGTGGTGGCGGGTTATGGTTATGGTTTTGGTAGGTAGTGGGTGGAGGTGGTGGTGGCGGATGATGGTGGTGGTGGTGGTGATGATGAGTGATAGATATAGGTGGGGTGGTGAGTGGTGGGTGGAGGTGGTGATGGTGGGTGGTGACTGTTGGTGGTGAGTGGTGACGGGTGATGGGTGATAGAGGTGGGTGGGGGTGGTGGTGATGGGTGGTGATCGTGGTGGGTTGGCGGGTGGTGGTTTTGGTGGGGGTGATGGTAGCGCGTGGTGGTGGTGGGTAATGATGGGTGGGTGGTGGTTAGTGGTGGTGATGGGTGGTGGAGGTGGGTGGTGGATGGTAGGTAGTGGTGAGTGAGTGGTGTTGTTAATGAGTTTTTTAATTATTTGTAACTATTTTTTGATTTATATGAATATTATTTTATAGTTTTAATTAAAAAGAATTATATAATCCAAATTTTTTCTCAAATATTTTCAGTTGAACGCTAATAGTATAAATGTGGTAATATTTTCGGAATATAAGGAAAACAAAAATAAATCAAGTTATGGTGTCGGTTTAACTCGTACGGGTCTCACTTACGATTTACGAAAAACTGAGACGAGAAGCACTCTGGGGTTTAAAGCATTACATTATTACCCGCCACCCACTGCAATTTTGTTTCTAGGGTTTTACAGTTGCTCTGCGCCGGTTTCCCCCCTTTCCGGTAGAGAATAGCGCTGGTTCTGCTTGAATTCTTCTTTCAGTTTCTTAATTACTCCTTATTATGTACAATCTGTTCATTCGCCCCTTTACATGTACATTTCATCAGTTTTTTCCTCTATTTTTTCACTTCAATCAACCTGCAGAACCATAAGTTCAAGTTCCTCTTCGTAATTATTAATCAGTGCCAAATGGAAGCATGATTAAGAATAATCGTATTCACCATAAACCACATTTATTCAAATCCTTCTTCAAATCAATAAGAAAATCATTCGCTACGAGCCCTCTACCCCTATCAGATCCTTCATCCGGCCCTTCATTTTCTACCGTTACCCCTTGTGAAGAAGACCATAGGTCATTGTGCTTTTCTCTTGCTGAAAACCTAATTAAACGTGGGCTTTTATCGTCTGCTCGAAGAGTTATTCAGCGTCTTATTTCACAGTCGACGACCGTCACTGATGAGATTTCCGTCATTAATTTTGCTGTCTTCCAAGGTCTGGAACCTGACTTCTCCACTTATTCTTCTCTCATTTGTAGACTTGTGAATGCGGGTGAAACCCGGGTAGCTGAAAATTTGTATATTGATAGGATACTGAGACGCAGACTTAAGCCTGACGCTCCATTGTTAAGTTCCATGACAATCTGTTATTGCAAATTAGGGAAACTCAAAGAGGAAAACGACCATTTCCAGAAGCTTATTGGGTTGAAGTCATTTTCTATTGGAAGAGCTTGTTCCGACCTACTCCGTGAGGTGTTTGCACAGAATAGATTCTTTGATGCATATGATTACTTTGTTAGGGTTAATGATGCTGGGATTTTACTTCCTGTTTCATGTTATAATATGCTGATCGCGGGGTTGTCATTTAGAGGGTACGTTGATGAAGCTCTCCAAGTGTTTGATACAATGCTTGAGAGAGGTGTTCCATCTGTATCTCATTTGTGGAAGTCACTTGTATTTGGTTTCTGTAAGATGGAGAGAGTTGAGGAGGCTGAACTGCTGAGTGCAGAGATGGAATCCCATGGTTTTTATGTGGATAAGGTTATGTATACTAGTCTTATTAATGGTTACTGTAAGAACAAGAAAATAAAAATGGGGATGAGATTGTTTTATAAAATGCTCAAAATAGGTTGTCAGCCAGATGCTTATACTTACAATACATTGATTCAAGGGTTTGTTAATTGTGGATTATTTGATAAAGTGTGGGTTTTACACAAGCAAGTAATGGAGTTAGGACTAGAACCTGATGTGTTGACCTACCAGATTATGATCAACAAATTTTGTAAAGAAAAGAAAGTTGATTGTGCGTTGGCAATGCTAAGTAGTATGTGTAGTAGGGACATAACACCGAATGTCCATTGTTATACACCCATCATCCCTGCACTTTACAAAGAAAACAGGGTTGAAATTGATGAGTTATACCAAAAGATGCTGGATTCTGGAGTGATACCTGATCAAGTTTTGTTTTTTACACTAGTTAAGGAGTACCCAAAAGGGCATGAGCTTCATCTTACACTCAAGATTTTGAGTGCTGTTGCTAAATATGGTTGTGGTATTGACCCTTTAGTTACTACCAAGAACATTGAATACAAAATCGACTATCTTTTAGGTAGAATCATTGAAAGTAAGCCTCATCTTGTTAATCTGGCTTATAGTATTTACATTATTGGATTATGCATGGGAGGAAAAAGTGATGCTGCATTGCATACTGTGGTTTTCATGGTGAATCTTGGATTTCAGCCTTTGATCTCAGCTTTTAACTCCTTGATCAAGTGTTTCTGTCAAGAAGGATTTGTTGAGCATGCGACTGCCCTCATTGAACTCATGGAAGGCATGGGTGTTTTTCCAGACTCCACAACTTATTTGGTGATGATTAGTGAGCACTGCAAGCGTGGTGATGTGGCATCTGCCTTTGATGTTTTGAGTCAAATGGATGACAAGAGAATGAAGCCTAGTGTTGCTATATTTGATTCCATTATCGGTTGTTTGGGTAAAGAGAAGAGAGTTTTGGATGCACATGATATGTTCAGAAAGATGCTGCAAAGTGGTAAAAAACCTGATGATGTTTTGTATGTCAGAATGATAAATGTCTACTCCAAGAATGGACAAGCAATTGAAGCTAACAGACTTTTTAACCACATGATAAAACACGGGATACAACCGAGTTCACGTGCTTACTCAGCGATTATAAGTGGATTCATTAAGAAAAATATGATTGAAAAGGGTGTCATGTATCTTGAAAATATGTTGAAAGACGGTTTTATGCCAAATAAAGTGCTATATACCTCCATTATTGATCAGTTTTTAAGAAAAGGGGAGCTTGAATTTGCATTCAGACTAGTTTCATTAATGGAAAGAGGTCACATAGAGTGTGATGACATCACCTACATCACATTGATCAGTGGCATATCCAGGAATCTTCAATGTTACACAGGTACATGGAATGATTCTCATACAAAGTCTGGAAAAGAAAGGGAAAAGCTCTATCAGTTACTTTGTGAAAAGACATTGTTGCCCATGGAGAAGGATTCAAGGATTTTTATAAGAACCCATGAAGATATGAAGTTATTCGCAACGAAATTAATAAAAGGGATTAAAGATACTTGTGATATGCCTAATTTATACTTATACAACTCCATTCTATCTGGATATTGTCGAATGGGGAAGTTTGAGGAAGCATATGAACAAATTGATATGATGCAAAAACAAGGTGTGGGACCCAATCAGGTAACATTCACCATTCTGATCAATGGACATATTCAGGCAGGTGAAATTGATGTTGCTGTTGGGTTGTTTAACAAAATGAATTCTGATGGCTGCATTCCAGATAGAATTGTATATAATATTATGATAAAAGGATTTTGTAAGAACAAGAGACCGATTGATGCGTTATCTCTTTCATATGCAATGTGTAAAAGAGGGTTTGCTCCTAGCAAAATTGCTTATGAGTACATGCTTATTAGTCTTTGTGATTCTCGTTTGGTGAATGAAGCATTGAGTATATTTGAAGATATGATGATGGGGTATAATTATTTACCTTCTCAACATAATGGTGAATGGTTGTTTCGGATTCTAATGGAAGAAAAGAAATGGCATGAAGCTCAAATGGTACGTGACATGATGCTTGATAAAGGAAGAAAGTTACCAAATCCAATGCGACAAAGAGTTTTAATGAAATCATGAAAGATGTTAAGAGTTGATTTCATTTGGTAAAGTGCACATGGTTATCATGTACATTGGGAACACATAGATTCTCATATCAAAAGGAGGGATCCCCTTGGGTAATTCTATGACCTTTTGGCTAATTTTTTTAGCTTTGATTTTTATAATAATTTGATGTGATTTAGACGTATCTAACATGAGGTTTTGATGCAGGAAAAGGATTGTTTTGAAGTGGAGATTATCTTGATCTGCTCATCAATGTCATTCTCATTCGGGTTATTTATATGTATATCACAACTTTGGCTGCATCAGGTATGTAAAGTGTCACCTGTTATTTTTTTTTAAATGTATTCAGTTTTGTAAAACAAGGTTGGAAAATGATGCCAGATAGTTGCTTGAAAGAAGCAAAGATTCATATTATCAGGAGCAAGTGGGCAACGACTCCAGCATATGCACAAACGATCATTTATATGTAAGTTGAAAGTTGATTTACCTCAAAAATCATTTTAATTTTTTTTAAAATAATTGGTTTGAGATTTTGGGGAAATGTCCATGTCCAGGTTGGGGAAGAAGCAGGAAGTGGCATCATTTATATGATGCATGTTTATGTTCAAAGTTGGCGCATTTGTAGACAAGAAGCAGAAGGATATACTGTCTTTATTTATTCCAATGTAATATAATCAAATATTGTATACAAATAAATATAAATATAAATATAAATATAGACAATAAAAATAAGTAATCACATTCCAGCAGTAAACGACACACCGGTGGCGGGCAACCATTGTCTCCCAGCTATAAGTCCTTCAACCGTGAAGTCATAAGCTTCACTCAAGCTCATTTGCGCATGGTATCCGGTCCAGTTCACACGGTTTTCTAAGGCGGCCCCACTACCAAAACAACTGTATTCACCGTAATACAACGTGCTAAAAGCAAAATCAGTATTCCCCCATGGGGACCACCCTTTCGGATTGATAAAACTATCCATATACGTTTTCAAGAAAACCGTTCTTGAAAATTCTTGCCATGGCCGACCTAAGTAGGTCTGAACGGAGCCCACCACCGGAATCAGGTCTGGAGATGGTACCACGCGACAGTTGTGGATTGAAATTCCGGTGTTTTGAAATGGATCGCCGCGGCCTTGGGCGGTGATCATGTTTGCTTGACCGTTTAAGGGTTTTCTGACTAAGATTACGCAGTTTTGGAACACAACGGCAGCGTTACCAAATATGAAATCGACAGTGCCGGAGATGTAGCAGAGTTTGTAGAATTGTCTTTGGGAGACGGTGAACAGAGTGTCTTGATAGCCTTCAAAGCTACAAGCGTAGAAGACAGAAAGATCGGAGGCTGATCGGAGGGCCACCGCTTGAGCTCCTTCGGGGCCGGCAGTGTTTCTGAATGTTATGCCACGTGCAAAGAATCCTGATCCATCCACGCCTGAAATATTCCATTTAAATTACAAAAAAAGATATAATCATTTATTTTAAAACAATATTTAATAGTTGTTGATTGAGTCAGATCTAATTAAGTGGAGGTTTGATTGATTTAGACAGTTTTGAATCTAACCAAGTAAGAGTTATATCATAATTCAGAAGAGCTAGGAAGGGACCGAATAGGGGTTTTCAAGCGTGATATCAAACGGTCTGATCGACTCGGCTCAAACTCTTACAAGTCTCGATAAGAGACAAACGAAACAACCCCCAAATCAACAAACCCAAAACCAAAATTCGATTTTTGGAGTTCATATGCAAATTAATTTTGATACAATAGAAAAATCATTAACGTGCATGCAGAAGAAATACGATGGAAGTATCTTCTTGCACAAGTCCACCTTCCACTTTACTTCACTTTTATCATATTATTCATAGGATGTTTATAATTAAGAAAGATTTTTATCGTGTTTGTTTATAGAATTCGTAGATCAAGCGTGTCATTAAAATATTAAAATTCTAAATTATCGTAAAAATGTCAACCATTTGCGTAAGTGAAAGTCTTACCGACGGTTGCTGAGCTATAAGTTGTGGAACCTCCGGCGACGCTCCGGTTACCGCTGATAATGGTGTATCTGATTCCATCACCCACAAACATGATGTTATTAAAATCGCTTCCAATCAGAATGTTTTCATTATATACGCCTGATTTTATGTAGATTATAAATCTCTGATTTAGACGCTCGATACTTCCGGCATAATCAAGAGCCGATTGAATGGTGGGAAACCTACTCCCTGCAGCTTTAGACACCGTCACGTTCGCAATCGACTGGATTGTCGCTGTCGTCAGCAGTCTCCGGTCATGGCGTGTTACCCAACCCGGGAAATCATCTGTTTGATCGGAACTCGATTTTTGCTTCAAGAACAAGTGATTTATGGCCAGACTGTTGCTTATCATCTCTGTCAAGTTACTCGACCTGATCGGAGTTACCAAGTCAGTCACGTTCAGTTCAACGCAACCGGTAAAACAAGTCTGGAGGTTTGTCAGGGCGGCGCTCAGCCACGTCTGGGCGTCGAAGTCAGAGCTCCGGTTGTTTTTCAGGCCGATTACCGTTTGGTTGAGTTGGGAAATAGTGTTATTGAGAAGTTGGTAGCAGTCGTTCCATACAGCTTTCGTCACGGTGGTTGAACACATCTCCCCGAGGTTTTTTGCACATCCCTGAGCCTCGTTAGCGTTATCGATCGCCGCCTGTAAAACCCGCATTCGAAAATCGGCCCGGTGTTTCGGCGGAGTATGGTGACCACGACCCCGACCCAGAAAGTAGTTGCATTGGTTAGGATGAGGAGTTGTTTGGCACCACCAGTTTATATCGCCGCCGGACTCCTCCGTCGCTTGTATAAGCAAATTAAATGACGAAGATAAGATGAACACGTACAAACAACACGATGAAATGAAGTTAATCGAAGCCATTTTGGACTTGGGGTTTTGTTGTTTTTTCGTGTTTTAGATTGAAGTACTCGATCTTGATTGTTTATGGATTGAAATAATTAGAAAATGTATGATTGGGTGTTGGTTTTATAGTAAAATATATAGATGAAGATACGAATTGAATCGATAAAATGTGTAAGTGAAGTTTAGTGAAATTAAGTAAAACAATGAATGAAGATTAGTGTAGAAAGATCGATGTTTGCTTGCTTGATGAAGAACAATGTATTGATGGGTGTTTTACGCCATTGATTTCGTTCTGTTTATTACAATGCACGGTGGTCGCCGTCGTCTTTATTGTTGAATTTCAAATGCTTTTCTTTTTGACAAAGAAGACAACAAATTTTTTTTTTTTTTTTCTGAGTTAAATCTAACAAATTATAACACTTTCAACTGAATATGAAATTATTTCTGCATGTTGTCACAAGGAGATTTTTCGGTGTATTTAAAAATGTATGAAAATATAATGTTATAACTAGGTATATATACAAATTATAAATTCTTAAAAAATTGAAATTCTAATAATATTATATAAAATTATAAAAGCAAGAATGCAAGATACTATAATGCATAAAATATAGATAAAAAATACGCTATATGAGTCTACAATTTACAAGAAATCATTAGAAAAAAGCTTATGAACTAAGAAAGAAATAGGTATCGAATATTAAAAAATGTTATACTTTTCAAATTAGAAAATTTAATGTTTTTAGGAACATAAACAATGTTGTGTTTTAGATATCACGTGGCCGATATTGGAAAAATGAAGCAATTAATAATGTTGCTTGATGTACGATACTATCGTGTGTTAGTGTTAATAAATCCTCTAATCAATCTTTCATCATTTATATTGCAAGCAACCATGTATGCCTCATATCAGTTTTTATGTTTATGTCGAGTGAAATATTACATATAAGACATTAAATTTTCTGTAATTATGTAACTCCATCAAATCATATATTTGAGATTTTATAATGACTGTAATTAGTTTATCCTAATTAATATAATTGTTTCATCGATTTTTGAATAAGCTGAATCTTGGTTTCAAGGTATGTATAATTTTTGTTACTTCTAGAAAGATCCTATTCATACTTCAAACTGATCTTCAAAAAGTATGGTGATTTTTTTCATTCTTTATTTTCACATGTTTGATATTATTGCTTAGGATATTAACAAAACAAATTCTGTTTTACTTTCTAACATATTTATATAATAATTATGTTTGTGATGATATAAGTTATGACTGATATCCAATTTGTTTATCAGTTTAAGTTGTTAAAATACATTGCATAACTTTCACATGACGGTTAATTTAGTTATTTTCTTCCTCTTTCTCCATTTTTCTAAATATTTAAACATGTGATAAACAATAAAGCATCAACTATGTCTTTTGAACTTATGAATATAATGATTATTTTGTTCATGTGGAAGACCTTTAATTCTTGAACTTTTAATAATTTAGTGGATTGTTATATTAAGATTCCATTAACTATACTATTTTATTCATTAAAGGATTAAATTTTATTAAAATTTAATGGATTGTTATATCAATATTTTATTATATATTTTATAAATAATATTAATACTTAAAACTAAGATATCACATTAATTAGAAATCAAAAGTTACAAATGACTAATTACTAATTAAATATTTATTTTTTTTATCAACAAATTATAGATTACTAATTACTAATTACTAATTAGTAAAGATTACTAAATTAATAAATTAAATTGTTGAAAATAGAATAAAATAAATTATAAATATAATATAAATCAGAAATGATAACAATATGTAGTTTCTTTATAAAAAAAATAAATGTTTGTTTTTCTATGATAAATGGGTGATCGTTAGATTCAAAGTGGGTTTAATGTATTGAATCAAGACCTCTTTAATTATTTATTTGCTCATTGAACGCACTAATAAATCCCCACTCATAAAGATCTTTACTTATTTATTTGCTCTCAGTGGAAATAATCGCGAAAAAACCACTCTCACGTTGTGACACTCCCAGTGTCACGTCGTGAGCCACGAATGATGCTAAATCCTAATGTCTTAAGTCCTTAATCCATTAAGTCATCCATTCTAACTTTCCAGAGGGCTTTCATACATCAAAAGCAACATACAAATATTTGCTTTATGGACATGCATGTCAAACGCATGTCTTGATTAAGTCAAAATGTTGAAAATGAGATCTAATTCTCATTCATGGGACCAAAACTCAACCAAACCATACATCTAGCACACCAAACCTCAAAGGGACCTCATGGATCCATAAAGTTGCCAACTTTATGGAATGCAACCACTCAAACCACCTCTAACATGAAGAAAAAGACATAAAAGTCTAGATTCAGAAGAATAACACATAAAGGTTGGAACATGAGAACTTACCATGGTCCAAGGTATGATCTTTAAGGCGGCGAGGGAGCTTGTTTGCTGGATCTAAGCAGTAAGAACATCTTCTTCTTCTTCAAAGCACCAAAATCTTCATAAATGGAAAGAATAGGAGAGGGGAGGCGAACAATGGTGAAATGGAGGCTAGGGGTTCTCTCAAGATGATCTAGATATGACGGAGGCTCATAAAATGCCCTAAAAACACGGAACAACCCCTTATATATGTTGAAAACCCTAAAACTTCGTGGGCATAGGTTGCACAGTTCTCATGCCGTAAGCTCCTAATGCTCACGTCGTGAGCACAATGAACATCAACATTTTCGTTTAATCGCTTCTCACACCGTGAGCTCCAACTGCTCATGTCGTGAGCTCAGATTTCCCCCAAATCCTTGCCAACTTCGAACATTCATAACTTCTTCGTTTCAACTCCGTTTTCGGCGATCTTTGTATCCATGAAAAGGTATTGAAGAGATCTACAATATCATCTAACTATCTTGGACTAAGAAATTATTGAACAAAAATCCATATTTCATGCAAGAACCCGACCTATGACTTTTCCCTTTCTACCCTTCGACCCAAAACACAATTCAAGGGTTAAATCTCTTAACCAACCTTACCTCATTCCACAAGGACTAAACTTTGCCTCCTTAAGGCCCAAAGCCTTACACAATCGAGTTTCGGCCCATGGCCTTGAAAGGCAAGAAACATGATGTTACAATTAGGGTTTTAGGTTTGATTCCTTAAGTATAAATAGGCTCATACCCCCATCATTGTAAATTGCTAGATTTATGTGAGAGCTCAAAGTAAGATACAATTTTGAGTGCTTATAATAGTTCTAGAAAGTTAATAAAATTCTTCTCTCTCTCTCTCTCTCTTGTTCGCCCGTAGACGTAGGTCACCTTGAGCGAACCACGTTAAATATCGTGTTCTTTTGATTTACGTTTTTCAGAAGTTTTTCATGAATTCACCGAAGTTTGTTTTTTGATATTTGTCTGAAGTGCTTAACTTGTTTTTGTTGTCACCCAACACGGTTATAATTCCATATTGCCCGAAATTCACTTCAAAAATATTAATACTAGTTAGAATAGTACTATATGTAGTATACATATTTACACTTAGATCATGATTAAGTGTAGTGTTTTATTTAAATAAAATAAACACTTAAGGGGATACAAAACATGCTGACCTCAACTTATATTTCCAAAGTGAATCAATATCCATACTTGTATGGGATTACAAGTACATTTACACTTAGGTCATGATGACACTTCTTATTGTTATTTTACAACCCTGAATTATAAAAGTAACATTTTTATATAATCTAATAACGGTTCACTTTTATATAAAAATCCTCTTTTAATAAGACAAACAGAGTAAAAAAAACCTATAGAACTCACCAACAATTTTTGTTGGCGTATTTTCAAACGTGTGTATTCCAGGAAGTTTGAAACAGAATTTCAAGCCTCATGAGGTATGAAATAGCTTGTCTTTTATTGTTGGTAAACCTGTTCAGGCCTTTTTGTTTTTGTTAAATTATGCCTTGCTGAACTTGTTTTGTAAACTCGCATTTCCGAAGTTTGAATAAATTTAATCTTTGTATTCAAATCTATGAAGACATGTAATGTTATTCAATTCTTGTACTGTTCAATATATGTTTGTTAATTGTGATCCAATTTTCGACGTCACAACCTCCGTGTTTTCACCGCCGGGCGGGGTGTGACAAATAGTGCACTGCCCAAACTTATTTCACAACGCTTTACCATAAACTGAACTCAAACCAATTTCAATGCCTAGAATGCCAAACCTATTCAAAACGCCGATTCACTTTATATGAAATAGGTTTCTACCTAAACCGGTTCGGTTTCAAACACCCGGTTCAATTCTTAAACCTATTTTGTTCGTACCCATTGTACCTGTAGACACTCAAAAAGTACTTTATGCCTAATAGTCTTATTGAAATGTACTTCAATATATTAGACAATTTTGCTAAATTAACACTAGCCAATGCTAATGCATATTAGGCTTAAAAAGGAAAGGTGTCTATTATTTTTGAGCAGATAAAAATCTACAAAAAAACTGTTATATTTGAGCTGCCACAAAACTAAATTTCAAGATGTCAAAATTCATCAAAATCAACCCCTTATAGCTCAAAACAAACTTTATTTATAGCCCAAGACACAACGTTTTTTGAGCCCAAAAAATATTTTCATTTCAGTCCAAAAAAAGCTTAAAAATTTAAAACACACAAAAAGGGAACGAAAACAAGTAGACCTACACAAAAAGACTGGTCTCGGATAGAATTCAAAAAAAGACCAACTAGACCGGTCTAAAACAAGACTGGACCGAAAAAAGACCGGACTGGAAAAAGACTGGTTTGAGACCGTCCAAGATCGGTCCGCGCAAAACCGCACAGTTCTGAGACCGATAACAAAAAAGATCAGATCGTTTCGAGACCGACACAAGACCGGCCCGAAACAGACCTTAGCCGATCTAAAAAAAAACCGGAAGCGAAAGTTTATAAATATATCATTTTTGTGCTGATTACATAACTTTTAATCAAACACTATCTAACTTCATTTTTTTTCTTTTATTAAACTTTAGTTTATTATTTTAATAAAATTTAATCTGTCATTTTTATGTTAATCACACATTTGTCAAGGAAAAAACTCGAAACTGAAACTAAAAAACCCAACAAATATCGAAACCGGGCCAAAAAACCCGGAAACCGAACAAAAAAACTCAAAAAATCAAACCGAAAAAGACACATGGAAAGACCGCGTGACCGTCCCGAAAAAAACCGAGACCGATCCTGAAAAAAGATCAGATCAAAAGAGATCGATTTGAAAAAAGACTGAACCATTCGGAGATCGACCGTAAAAAACCAGACTGTAAATATACAGGTCTAAAAACGAGGCGGGATAATATTAGGACAAATATCAAATTTTGGACCTTTATACATTATAATTTTCAGATGAATTTAATTTAAAAGATAGAATTTTAGTTTCTTCAAAAAACTTGTGATATAAAAAGCTAAAAGAACACATGAGCTGATGAAAAGTAAAATTTAACGCCATCCGTGGGACTCGAACCCACGACCACGTGGTTAAAAGCCACGCGCTCTACCAACTGAGCTAGAACGGCAAGTGTTGATATTTCTGATTTGTATTATAATATACGATTAATTTTTAGTCGTTACTATGCAGGCGCCTCTACCTTGCGCAAGATCAATTGTTTCTTGCTTCTTTCTAGAAACAGAAGCCCTCCACCACCATCACACCGCCGATCGCCACAACCATCGCATTATACGCCGCATCTCATCACTGGTGCACCCTGCTCTATTCAATCCCATATCAAAATCTTTTTCCCTTATTTTTTCTGTTGTGAACTGCTACGTGCCTGCGACGTTCCTTCACCACCGGAAGCACTTGCCCAGGTAAAAAAACAATTCATCTATTCTTCTTGTTTAATGTTTGCCTACAATTTAGGGTTTAAATCGGTTATTGATTCCTACAGTTTTGATATTGGTTTGATTGTAGTTGCACCCGTTCAATAATTAGGTTTTGGTTTCAACATTTTCACCTCTTTTACTTTTTAGGGTTTAGAAGTAGCTAAAAAAGTGTATAATTAACAAACTACTATAGGCGAAGTCTTGAGTCAAATTAAAATCGTTTATTGCAGACTCTTCTCTGAAATTTTGTTTCAAATTGAATATTTCACATTGCTTACTTAGTATCCTATCAGTCTCGATTGGGTTTTGAACTCAAACCTATTATCTTGCAGAGTCTTGACTGAAATTTGGTTTCTGAATAACAGTTACTCTTTTCATCTGATCAACTATCTGTGAGCACATTGATACACATCTGAAAGTTGTAAAAAAAGCATGTTTAATAAGTTGTAAAAAGGTTATTTTGTAACTTTTAGAAAACATATAAAAACGAAATTGTGAAAAAAAGTTAGGAACCAATTTCATAATAAAAAAACTAACCATTTGTACCATTGCGCAGATGCAGCAGAGAAATTCTGGCAACCGGCGTCCATCGGGAACCGATGGCTCTGATTTCTCATACAGAATGGTTGTGGACAACAGTATGTCTTTTTTCTTCAGTATGTAAATGTAATTATAGTGTTGTATGTTTCATCTTTATAATTTCAACTCTTTATTTGGATCTTAACTTTAGGATATACAAAGGTAGCCAAGGGGAAATCCACACTCTCCAAAGTTCTTGTGGTTCAGGTACATATACATGCTTTTTGCTGCTTGCTGTTTGTTAAAATCTTATAATGATTATTTGCAAAAATTTTAAATGATACATCATTTGAACTTCTACTTTTATGCTTTTATGTTGTTTTCTTTGATGGTTGTAAAGTTGAGTAACAGGATATCCATGTTGAATGCAATGCAGGCAGTGGTAGTGCTGCTAGGAGTAGTTGACATCCTTTTCACTCTGTTAAACAAGGAGCCTCTTGAAATCTTAGCTGCTGCATCCATTTCTATAACTTTGATTTCAATTATAATTGGAGAATTGGGTAAAGCAGTAAGCACTGTTATTTTAAGAGTGAAATTCATATGTTTGTGTATGAAGTTATTTTAATAATGTTACAGGTCGAAAGCGTAGCAGAGTGAGTCTTTTGAAACTCTATATGGCTGCATCGTCTGTAGGAATACTTGGATCAATTGCTTCCATTGCTCAACTAAAGGCAACCACACCTCTTCTTGTTGGTCTGAGTAACTGGGAAACAGATAAGTTTGATCTATTGAAGATTGCTTGTGTTTCTGTTGGTGAGTATAATAATAATAATTAATAAGCCTTTGTACCAATTTATTAATGTATGTAACATGTAGTTGGAGAGCTTAACAATGGAGGTTTATTGTGTGGCACTGCAGGACTGTTTGTGCAAATATTTTCTATCAGTAAAACAACATCTCTGATCGGGAATATGTCTCCTCCAAAAAGAGCTTCTTGATGCAAATCATCTTTCCCTCTGTCTTATTGACAATGACGCACTTTTGTGTTGAATATATGTTGTTTTTGTCTCATTAACATCCATCACTATTGTTATGTCCTGTAACAAAACTCATTTCCCTCATCTAGATTTTTATTGCTCATGGTTTAGTTATCTGAGATCCATGATTAAATTTTGGAACTGAGGTCTTGTTGGCTAGTTTGGTGACAGATGAACAGTTGTGATCTCTACTACTTTTAAGATCAGAACATTTGATTCCAGTCAACTCTGTTTCCAGTTTCAATGGATTCAGATGCCTTCTTTTTTTTCCCCCACTTTTTGGTGATTAGATGTCATTAAAGCACGGGTTATAGTCCCAAGGTATTTGCCACTTCACCAAATCGATTTGAAAACCATTAAACATCTCATTGATGTGCAATATGTATATTATAGTCCCAATCGTCTTAAAGATGTTACCTTATGACCACCTTTTGTGATTATTTAGAGGCAAGAGATACAGTTTGAAGCTTTACCCGAATTGTGCATAAGCTTCATATTTGGATAGAGCTGTTTGGGCTTGTTTGGATTGCAACAAGATGACATCTTTTGGGGTACTGTATTCATAACCGTATTTATATAGAGATTAGAGAAAACTTCTACTTTGGTCCTGTGTTTGTCAAAAAAAATAGAGGTTCTAGTCCCTAAAATTTTCTATTTGCATAGATCCCATGTTTCGTTGTGGTTTTTGTCCCCCCAAGTTAACACAATCCGTTTAAGTCCGTTAACTCATGCTAAAATGACTTTTTTGCCCTATGGTGGGAGCAAGACATTCTGTGATGTATTTTTGAGTCGGTGAAAGAGAGAATAGAAGTGGGTGGGGGCGTGGGGTTATTTTCTATTTAATATCAATATTTTTATTTAAAATAGAGGGTAAAATAGTCATTGTGACATGAGTTAATGAACTTAAACTGATGGTGTTTAACTTGAAGGACCAAAACCACAACGAAACTTGCCCATAAGGACGATCTATAAGTTAAATTAGATCAAGTTTTTAATTTGTACATCAGCAATAATTCATCTAAATTCATTTGCATATATGAATTTTTTGACTACTTCACGATGAAAAACTGTAACTACTTTGAATGTTTGAGAATTGCGATATGTATGAAGTTGGCACTTGGCAGGGGCAGGGGGCCTCACTTCACTGGGTTCTAGAAATGGGACTTCACTATATGCTAAGTTGGACCGGTTGGGTTGGGCCTACATAATTACAATCAACATTCTTGACCAATTGGTATTCAAGCCTCTCACACACACACACACAGATTCATGCATTGTTTTGGAAGGGTATCTAAAAACATTAGCATGAATTTTTCAAAAGAACAATTATTTAACTAAGAAGGGAAAGTTCAACATCAGCAAACTTTCATAAATGGGCCTACAACAAAAACTGATCACATGCTGGTTGGGACCCAACAATAAATACCCTAGAAAAGCACTTTAGGATGCACGGATAAGAGACCGATTCTTTTTTTTTTTTTTTTTTATCGTGTGTTATAGTTTTCTGCGGTCTTAATATGTACACCAGGATATATTGAAAGTTGTTGCACTGGGAACTTTCATTTGTTCAAAGTTACAGTTTGGTGGCCATTATCTTCTTCTCTCTTTCTTACAACTTCAATCGGACACTGGCAATGTCTTCTTTAAAGCCTCACTTCAAATAGGTAGGTACCTTGATGTGTGCTCGTGGACATTACCTCATGCTACTAATTGTTGGGGAACTCATGTTACAAGATGTCATTGTTAGGTTTATGACTGAAATACACAAATTAGGATGTAGAAAAAAAAAAGACACACAAGAGCGTAAGGTTCACAAGATTAGGTTAATGGTGCTACATCAAATATACCCATTCTTGGTCGTCATTGCAGCTGATACGTCCCTTGGCAACCATTAGACTCAACAGCTTAACAATAGCTTGGGTGACACAAAGTGATATGTGGTAGGGTATAATCCAATCAAAGTTACGACAAAAAATGGAAAATTTTGTGTTAGGCTTGTTTGTTTCGGATTTTGTGAGAATCTACAATTAGTGACAAAGTTCTGTATATATACAAACGGTTACATGTAACTGGATAAACATCATGAATGACAATTATATGGCGGTTGACAACCATTTAAACATGTCATGTGCATGCTCCACCCTTCATAACTATACTTACCTCTCAAAACCTACCAAACAACTGTCCCTTTCACAACTTACATATTTTGGGACTTACTGCATATTTGTTGGCCTTTAGTATCTTTGACCTTCGAAACTCGCTAGTAGTTGATCCATTAGCTTTGCAATCCTTCAAAACTGTTAATTAGGGCACAGTCAACGTTGCCCTTGACCCTGCCCGCATGATCGACTGTCTATAAAGGATGTTGACTCTGGACCATGTGACGGATTTTGGTCCTAAACTCGTATTTTAGCATAGCCTTAATCCCCTTTTGTACTAGTGTATATTCCACTAACCTAAAATGCTTGATGAAACTAACACCACCAACATTTTTATCCCCCAAATCCTTTCGGAAATAGGGTTGCACACGAGCCGACCCGAGCTGGAGCTTGACCGGATGGTGTTCTAGCCTCAAAAACTTGATGTAGGTTTGAGCTAGGCTTAAAGAAAAAGCCAAAGCTTGATTCAAGTGTTCCAAAAAGGTTTATCATAGTTTATGTTTAATAAAACAAGTTTGATACAAGCGTGACTTGTGAATTTATATTAAAACTTGACCCTATGTGAACTTATATCAGAACTTGGTTTGTGACATTCTTAGAACAACTTTCGAGCAAAACGAGATATGATAATAGAATATATAAAAGCAATACAAGAAATGATAATATCCTCAAGAGATTATTAATACATGACAATAATTTCAAATTAATAACTTCTCTCAATAATACGTTGCATTTGCAATCAAGGCCATTCACAAATTACTACAAGGCAACAAAAATAAAATTCTGCATCTTATATATGCTATCCGTGTAGAGAAGAAGCATAGATGTTGATCAAAGCCAAAGCATTACTAGCTAAATGGGCGACATTCACAATCTTTCCTCTCACCACCCTTTTCATTTTCGGATCATTAACAAATCCTTCAGAGCACGTATCTTCATCCGTCAATGCAGAACTCACCCATGTTTGTATATCACTCATCACCAACCTGAAATCTTTAGAACCCGGTCGACTCATCTCATCAAGTGACCTTTTCAACTCGTACACCGTGTCACTCAGCAACTCAATACAGTCTTTCATGGCAGAAACCTCCCGGGGAGCCATGCCATGTACTTGTGACAATTTTACCATTGCTGTGGATGTGGTGCGGGTGGTGTCAAGGGTGACTGATAGAGCTGTTTGGGCTAGCAGATTAGGGCTTGTTTGGATAGCACCTGATTGAGTAGACAGAGAGTTGAAGCAGAGTGTAGGGTAACTTGTCAAACTGCATGATGTTCTGATGAATTCCACATTTGTTTTGTCAAGGGCGGAGATTAAAGTAATGGAGGAAGTGGAGAGAAATAATATTAGGAGAATGCTACGAGCTAGAGAATATATTGAATATAAGCCTTCCATATTTAGAAATTCTTTTTGGAGGGTGTGAAAAGAATGTTATATATATGGCTTAAAGTTTGAAGCTAAGAAGGTAGGTTAATTACGATTTATGAAAGTTGAACAAATGCACTCCAAATTTATAGGAAACCAAATGTAAATATCTTCTACAACTTTTCGTTGTTGCTCACCAGCAATAATTAATGAAAACCTCTAACTCTAGTCTCTATCTAAGATGATATGTACATGTGATAGTCTCATGTCAAAATATCTATCAAGTTGCACTAAGCAGCTTGCAATTATGCAATCCTTTAGCCATCCTTTATTGATTTTTGATATTTGATACAAGTAAATGAAGGGGAATTCTTGGGACTAGGTTGTAATTTTGTTATAAGATTCATGGTATTTAATTTAATTTAATATTTTAAAACTGTGGACATTTTTTTTAATGTGATATACACACTTTTTTAGAATACCTAAATCACATATATTAATTATTTAAATATACATAAAATATGTTTATATCTAATTTATTTGGCAATAAATCTTTGTTTGATTAAACTTTTTTTTTTTCTTACAATAACATTTTTTTCTTTATTTTAATCATTTATTTCTAATTGCATATTACAAACAATAAGTTTGATAGACTCATTTCATTTTTTAGGTCAACCAAACATGATATTTGATATTGAAATGTAATGACTCGTTGTGTTACTTTGCTTATTCAATTATTTCATTCTTTGGTAATTTTATTCCATCCAACCTAAGAGATCCTTGGTTCTATATACACCAGCAGTTCAACAAATAGCATGAATTCTTCAAATCCTTCATCTTAGTTTTCAAGTTTGTTTGTTTTAAGGGTTGCCAATATCATGAAAATGGATAAGTTTGAAAGTCAGATATGTATGAAGTGGAGGGGGCTTTACTGGGGTCTAAAGATGGCGGGACACTGTGTTTAAGTTGGACGGCTGGGGACTACACAATTACAATCAACTTTCTGGACCACTTTCTACTCAGTTTGAACATGCTCTCTCTCTCTCTCTCTCTCTCTCTCTCTCTCTCTCTCTCACACACACACACACACACACACACAAACACAGATGAATGCTTTGTTTTGGAATGGTGGATATTTCGAGAGTTAAGACTTTTAATATCTTGTAGATATTTTGAAATTGTAATCAAGATGAAATTTGTGTTGTTTGATGTGTTGAACAAGTTAATTATACAGTAGAATATCCTGATGTACATTTAGGGGCCTACATTAAAGCTTCCTGTTGTATTACTCTCATCTATATTGCTCATGCTTCACTTATTTGAAATGGTGATTAAGTTTTAATTTGTAACTGAGGTATCATTGACTAGTTTTCGACTAATGAACAACAGTAGGTATTTTCAGGATCAGATCATTAGATTGTTAGATCCCTGTCAACTTTGATTCCAGTTTTCTTGGAATCAAATCCCACTTTTTTGGTCATTAGATAAGAATATGGATTCGATTGTTTTCGCCAATTCACCAAATTGTTTTTAAGTTTAAACAAGATCTGTGTCAGATCCCATCTCATTAATGTACATGGTTATGGTTCAATGGTCTTGAACATGTGACCTTATGACGAAATTTTGTGATTCTTTAGAGGCAAGTAATATAGGGTTCTGTATTGATACCATTTGTTTGTTCTTGATTTTGTGTTCTTAGTTATTTATCATAAGCAATGGATAATGCAACATAAAAGTTCACATAGAGACACACCCTTTTTCTCAAATGCAAAAAGCTCGAAACCATACATTCCACCCAATGATACAAAGACTATTTCCATAGATAACATTTGACATATGAAAAGCGGGCGCACATGGTGACTAAAAGCAGGGGAGGGATAACATTCTTGGAAAAACTTTGAAGCAATATGAGAGATGATACTAGAAGTATAAAAACAATAGGAGACATGGTAATATCGTCAAGATAATGTTAATACATGATAATGTTTTTCAAATATATATATTTTCACTCGGTAGTACATTGCATTTGCAATCAAGGGTAGCAAAAGTTTGACCTACATTCACACATCGCTATAAGAAAACCAATACAAAATTTTATGATTACTGTGTGGATGTCTTGAGATTTCGCTGCCTTACTATGTGATTCTTAGAATAGATCTAAGCATCATATCTCTATTTTCCTTTCAACTATCCGCTTAAAGAAGCATAATTATTGATCAAAGCTAAAGCATTGCTGGTTAAATGGGCAACATTCACAATCTTTCCTCTCACCACACTTTTCATTTTTGGGTCATTCACAAACCCTTCAGAGCACGTGTCTTCATCTGTCAATGCAGAACTGACCCACGTTTGTATGTCACTCTTCACTAGCCTAAAATCTTTGGAACCCGGTTGACTCATCTCCTCGAGTGATTTTTTCAACTCGTATACCGCGTCACTCAGCAACTCAATGCAGTCTTTCATGGCAGCAACCTCTTGTGGAGCCATTCCATGAACTTGTGACAGTTTTATCATTGCTAATGAGGTGGTGCGTGTTGTGTCAAGGGTGATAGAAAGAGCTGTTTGGGATAGTAGCTTAGGGCTTGTTTGGATTGCACCTGATCAAGTTGAGAGTGAGTTGAAGCAGAGTGTAGCGTAAGTTGTCAAACTGCATGATGTTCTGATGAACTCGGTGTTTGTTTTCTCAAGGGCAGAGATTGAATTAATGGTGTAAGTGAAGAGAAGTATTATTAAGAGAATGTTAGAGGCTAGAGTATAAATTGAATATGAGACTTCCATATCTAGAAGTTTTATTAATTAGGAGGGTGTGAAGTGAATGTTGTCTGGATTAAGTTTTAAGGTAAGGAACTATGGAAGTAGGTTATGAAAGTCGAGCAAATGGACTCCAAATTTATAGGAAACCAAATGTTGGCTTATCTTTTACAACTATATTCCTTGTTGCTTCTTACAAACAATAGTTAATGAAAGCCCTCAAGCTCTAGTCTTTATCTAAGATAGTGTGTAAATGCGCCAAAATATTTATCAAGTAGCTCTTATAACAACTTTCAATCATGCAAACCGTTAGCCGTCTTTTATTGAATCGTATGCGCTTGACTTTGAATTTTTAATGTTTGATATAATTAAATGGGGGCTTCAATGGGATCTAGAAATGGGACTATGTACAAGTTGGACCGTTGGGGGCTACAGAGTTACAATCAACTTTCCAGACCACTTGCGCGCTACTCAATTTGAACAAGTGATCTCACGTCAGGTAGTTACCCTGATTTGTGCTACTACTTGGATGCCAAATTGGATCCTGTTAGACACTTTCACATAAGTAGTACATTGACCCTACAACTTCTGAGTTCGGTCACAAAACTAAAACAGGGAATGAATTGTTAGCCTATATGTTATTAGCCCACATGTTTATGGGCCTTTTAGGCTTTAGCCTATTAAGTTTTTGTCTTGTTAGTATTTATTCTCTGCTTTTTTCTTTGTAGTTCTTATGTTTTTTGATGGGTTTGAGCCATAAGAACATTTCTATGTGCACATGCAAACCCTAATGCTTGGATCTAGGTTTCTCTAATGAACATGCTTTTCATCCAAGACTTGCAAACCCTAGATCTATGATATACAATTCGAAATTGACAAGACAAAGTAGAACTAGATGATTACCTCTTTCTTGGAAGCTGGACTCTTGTTATCCTTGGAGCTTAGAGTCACAATTGTCACTCCTCCAATGACTTACAAACACCAAAAAGCAAGAGGATGATTTGGAGAGAGGTTGTGGGCACAAAAACGGCTCTAGGAGCTCCTTAGGATTTCTGGTAGCCGATTTCTGTAGCCCCTTGGTCCTTTAAATACTTGAGTAGCTAGGGTTACAGCCAGAAACCCTAATTAGATTACTTAGGCCTTAAGCAGTCCAAGGATCCTTCTAGATTAGGGCTTGGACGAATTCAAGGAGTCCATACACCTTAATTTCGTCCACCTCATGATCCATAAGGATCCACAACCCAAAACCAACTATCAAACAATTGACAGTTCTAGTCCCCATTATTTAATTAATCTCTTTTAGCCACATAATTAATTCTTAATTAATTATTGTCTAATATTAATTAAACTATAGGATTTCTCCTTTAATATATTAATCATATAATATATTAATAAATCATAATAACCTCTTTATTTAATAAATCATCCTATCATGTTGCTTTGGTGAAGGCAACCCAAAAGGACCATGCACAACCGGGTCAAATACTTACCAAATATAGTTACGGGCTTAGACAATAATCCAACATTTTTCATTGAGAAGCTTGTAATTTCTCTCTATCATAATCATACAATATTATCATGGTATCAAAGCGGAGGTTTGATACGTTGTTAGAAGGTTTTGTAGCAGTTTCGTTTAATCTGTTTGATGTTTGTTCGTTTTTGATGTTCATTTGTTTGTTGGTATTCGTTTGTTGTTGTTGTTAGGTCGTTGTTGCTGTTCGATTATAATGCCTGGTTCATGGTATGTATTTAATTTATAATTTATTCCATTTTATAGAGCAACTCAACAAGTTGGGACCCCCCAACTCGTTGAGTAAAGATCATAAGGTCCGCGTATTTTAAGTAATCTACTCGACGAGTTGGGAGGCCTCAACTCGACGAGTAGGCTGACATATATGAAATCCTAATTTCCGGGGTTTGCACCTTATTTAAACACCTTAACCCCAAGGTGTTTGCCTCATTTCCAGCATCTAAGTCCCTAACCCGAGATCTCGAAACCCTAATGCTATTGTGAGTGTTTGTGAGCCAATTTAAGTGTTTTAGTGTGTGCTTGAAGCCATTGGAAGAAGGAAAAGCTTGAGGACACAAGAATGAGTTTATAGATCCAGAATCCTTGCCTCATCTACGACACTTTGCTGGTATAAAGCTTGAACCTTGCTTTGTAGTTGAGTAGATCTCCTTTTTGGGTTTATTTTGCTTGGTTTGGTCCAAATATCATGGTCCTTGGGAGTTGGACATCCCAAATGGGTTACCACTTCAGATCTAAGGTCTTGAGGGGTTTTCATGGCATAAATGTACCAACTTTACGGCCATGGAAGTCCCATGCAACCTTTGGACCATCATTTTGGCTTTTTGGAGCTTCTAATGGCCATGCATGTGGAGAAAGCTGGGAGTTTACGTGATCTTTTTGTCCCTAGAGTCTAGATCTAGGACCCCATGATTTATCTTTTGGTTTTGATGGTGATTGGATTAAGACCTTGGCCTTTTTGGGTTAGGGTTTGAGCTTAATCCATTTAGGAAAGGTATTGATGGGTAAAGTTGGAAACTTTACCCTTATAGTGGCATTTCCAGTTTAGATCTGGAGTATGGGGTGTAGATCTGAAGAATAAGGGCTTAATGCATTAAGAAGGGCCAACAAACTGAAGAACTCGACGGGTTGGGTCGAAGTATCCCGATTCTGTTAAAAGGAAGAACTCGACGAGTTGGAGGAAAACTTGATGAGTTGGATTGCGATTTCACGATTCCGTGATTCATGGGAACTCGGCGAGTTGAAGGGTAAACTCGACGAGTTGAGTCAACTCGGAGTGTTGACTTTGACTTTGACCTAGACTTGACTTTGACCGTAGTTGACCCTAAAAGGGTTATGAACATGAAATGGTATCTAAGGGGTTGTTTTGGTTCATGGAGTGAGTAGAGCTGATTCCGGGCAGAGACGTTTCAGCTATCATCCGACATTTGAGGTGAGTTTCCTCCTGGATTGAACGGGTCGAAGACACCAATGCCGGCCCGTGTATATTATATGTGATGATTAGTAGTTAAGTGTGGGCAGGGCCTGTATCTTTTGAGTATGGATATGGAATGGATTGGTAGATTTGGTTATACTTGTTGTTTGTGTGATACTTGTAGGTGTTTCTTAGTTAGCTGAGTGTGGGCGGGGCCCGTAACTCCTAGTTAGCGGAGTGTGGGCGGGGCCTGTAACTCCTAGTTAGCTGAGTGTGGGCGGGCCCCATATCTCCTAGATAACTGAGTGTGGCCGGGGCCCGTATCTCATTAAGCGTGGGCGGGGCGCGTATTTCATAGGTCGGGGACCGTTATTCGAGTGTGGGTGAGGCATGTCTCTCCTTGAGTGTGGGCGTGGATTGTATCTCCTAGTTGCATGTTATGTGTATGGTATGTGGTAGTTTGAGGGAAATTCACTAAGCTTCGTGCTTACAGTTTTCAGTTTTGGTTTCAGGTACTTCCGGTAGCAAAGGAAAGAGCTCGGGATGACTACATTGCACACACCATGATGTTTAGCCTGGGATGTTTACTCTGATATATTTGACATATGTTTTGATATGGATATACCGTTATGATGTTTTGAGATACTATGACTTATGTTTAAGGAGATGATTTTAATAACTATGGTTTATTTATGATTTAAAAACGAAATTTTTGGGACCGTATTTTATGAGTGTTACAAGTTGGTATCAAAGCCTTGGTTTGAGGGATTCGGGCATACTCTCGGGTGTGTCTGAACTCAAACTGAGGATTTGGTATGAAAATTTTCAAATGAAAATCATTTTTATAAAAATGATTTTTAAAAGAGAAAACAGTGTGGTGCATGCAATCAGCCGAGCTCAAGTAAGTTCTCCCAAATTACCCATACATGTTTATGTTATGATATGAATTGTGAATATGTGAACTGCATGCTAGATTAGAAATAAGGATCTAGTAAGGATGCCTTGTATGCCTACTGTATGAGCTTATTGAACTGCATGCTAGTACTGATTAGTCTGTGATATGATGACCTGATTAGAATATGCTTGGTTTGGTTTACTCAATGCTCGAATGTTGCATGCTTTGTGATTTTAGGAGTTCTAGTTATCTTTAACTAACTAGTGAACGTATACGCTAAGTTACATATTATGAGGACTAAATAATTTCAGAAGGTTAAGTTTAGCCTTATTTCGCAACTCTTGTTTGAGTCCAACCGTTGTAGGGAGAAACCTCTCATTCGAAGAATCATCTGGTCTTAATAAAATGTAATGGTATTCGCGAGCTAGTTAGGGAAAGGTAGCATGGACTTCTTATGCAACTGATGGTGGAGAGTGGGTCAGAGATTACCCTAGGGTAAACCTAGGATGAGATTAGCGCTGAGAGCAGTAGTAGAGAAAGGGACTTGGTGGAGTCAATGCAATTCTTGAGGAAAGTACGGATAGATGTGGAAGGTAGTATGTGCTTGTACTACTAAAAGCAGAGGATCTGTACTCGAGTCAAGGAGGGCCGAGATGAACCCAGGGAACTTGTGTGTATGATCCATCAAGTTATGATGAGTATTCTGATGATTGTTATGGTGTATTTTCAGTATGGTGACGCTACACACTAGACCACTTGGCAGTTCTGGCGCAGGCGAGGGATCAGGCTCGGGCTCTGGAGCCAGGCAGATCGATGATCAGATGATGGAGTTCATTTAATCTGATATCATGTGCAGTAACATTGAACAAACTCCTGTGATCTTTGGTACGGTCAAGGAGGGCATTTTGGAAATTCTTGACGAAAGGTTGGGTGTATTCCGTACCGAGATGGCGGCCATGATGGGAGTTCCGAGGTTGTGGAGCTCTAGAATACCATAGGGCTAGGGACCCCATTGCTAGCAGCAGGTGGTTGGAAGATGTCGCCAATGCCTTTCGCACCAGCTGTTGTCCTGAGGGGGACAAGGTTCGACTTGCTGCCTGCCTCCTGAAGGATAGGGCGTGGGATTGGTGGGAGGAGGTTGGATGAGCTATTGGAGATGATGTTGCTATAGATGCGATCACCTGGAGTGATTTCTCGACTAGGTTCAGGGCCGAGTTCGCACTTGTGATCGAGGTGCAGCAGCTTGCGCGGGAGTTCCAGGATCTCCAACAGATAACTGAGACGGTGACTGAGATCACCGCCAAGTTCAGGGAGAGGGCCCTTCTTGTTCCGCAGTATGTGGCAGACGAGGAGATGAAAAAGGCCCGGTACCATGAGATGTTAAGGAGTGACATACGATAGTTTGCGAGCTGATCCAGCTTCAAGACGCTGAAGGATATGATAGCGAGGGCTCGGGAGAGGGAGATCGATTTAGAGATAGAGAGGAAGAGGAAACCAGATGCGGTGTCTGGTGTGGAGTGTTCGGGCAAGAAGCCCAAGGTGGATTCCCGAGGGAAGAGCCAACAGGGCCGAGGCTACTCCGGCAAGTTTGGTAGGACGCACGAGGGGACGTGCAGGGCGGTTAGTTCGGGCTACTTTAAGTGCGGCCGAACTTGTCACATCAGCAGGGATTATACTGCTACCACCACCTCCACTACCATAGTATCTGATCTGATTTGCTTCTAGTGCAATCAGAGGGGACAAAAGAGGTCCCAGTGCCCGAGTTTAGCAGCAGAAGGACAGGTGGCGGCACCCGCTCCTACTACATTGAGGATTACCGATGGCCACCAGGGCAGAGAGAGGCGCCTATGGCGAAGAGAAGAGCCTTCCAGCTGATAGCAGAGGAGGCACGTGCAGCTCCCGATGTTGTGACAGGAATGTATCTTCTCCTTATCTCTTTATTTATATTTATTATCGCTTATGTTTATGTGTTTCGTTATAGGATCATTCTTAGTGAACGACATATCTGCTCTAGTATTATTCGATTCGGTGGCTACCCGATCTTTTGTATCGCTCGTGCTTAGCAAACGATTTGTTGGATCTCGGAGGGAGCTGGAGTGTTCCCTTGATGTAGAGATTACGGATGATAGGACTATTTGGTTCGCGAGGGTTTATCGGGGATGTACACTGCAGTTGTTCGATGAGCAATATTCCGTTGATTTAGTCCTCATTCCCCTGCGAGGGAATAAGGTTAACGTGGGTATGGATTGGTTGAGCCCCAATGGGGCAGTGATCGACTGCGAGCAGTAGCTTGTACGGGTTCGAACCCCAAGTGGGGAAGGGTTAGTGATTCAGGGCGAGAGGTCACAGTGTGGACCGACTTTGTGTTCTGCAGCGAGGGCGAGACGCTACCTACATCAGGGTTGCGCAGATTACGTCGCCTATTCATGGATACCCGGGATAAGGGTAAGGAGACCGTGCATGATGTACCGATCGTACGAGAGTACCCAAACATGTTCCCATAGGATTTGCCTGGGGTACCTCCGGAGAGGCAGGTAGAGTTTAGGATTGACTTAGTTCCTGGTGTGGCTTCGATAGCCAAGGCACCACATCGGTTGGCTCCTCCCAAGATGCAGGAGTTGTCTACACAACTGCAAGACCTGTTAGACAAGGGATTTATCAGACCGAACAGTTCGCCATAGAGAGCCACACTTATGTTTGTGAAGAAGAAGGATGGGTCACAGATGTGTATTGATTACCGAGAGTTGAATAAGGTGATGGTGAAGAACTGTTATCCCCTCCTAAGGATTGACGATTTATTTGACTAGCTTCAGAGTGCGTCTTGGTTCTCCAAGATTGATCTGTGATCAGGTTATCACCATATGCGAGTCGGGGACGGCGATGTATAGAAGACAACCTTTCAGACTCGCTATGGTCACTATGAGTTCGTGGTGATGCCGTTTGGGCTCACCAATCCTTCTGCCACGTTCATGGACCTCATGAACCGTGTGTATAGACCGATGCTGGATCAGTTTGTGATAGTTTTTATTGATGACATCTTGGTGTATTCAAAGAATCAGGAGCAACACAGGGAGCACCTGAGGGAGGTGCTGGAGACACTGAGGAGGGAGAGACTTTTCGAAAAGTTCTCCAAGTGCGAGTTCTAGTTGCGAAAGGTGTAGATTCTGGGACACATTGTCAACCAGGAGGGTATCCTGGTCGATACGACCAATGTAGAGGTCATGATGCAATGGGAGTTTCCGAGGTCTCCATCCGAGATTCAGAGTTTTCTTGGTATGGAGGGTTATTATCGGAGATTCATCCATGATTTCTCTGATGGGTTTGAGCCAAAACAACATCCTATGTGCTCTTACAAACCCTAATGCTTAGATCGAGGTTTCTCTATTGTACATGAAATTCATCCAAGACTCAAGAGCCCTAATCTAGCATATGTATTTCAAAATAGGCATAAGAATACAGATCTAGATGATTACCTCTTCTTCAATGGCTTGAATCTTCTTGTCTTTGGAGCTTAGAGTCACAAGTGTCACTCCTCTAATGGCTTACAAACACCACAAGGAATAAGGATGAAGGTGGAGAAGAGGAGAGGCACCAAAAACGTCTAGAAAACCTAAGGAATCACTTGGCCACGTTTTTGGGGCTTAGGGGTCCTTTTTTATAGTTAGACTATTAGGGTTTGCAACTAGGAAACCCTAATCTGACTGCTTAAGCCCTAGGCAGCCCATTGACTCCTTTTAGAACATCCCTTGGACGAATTCCTTATGGGCTTCCCATAGAATTCGTCCAACCTATATTGTAAGGTGATCCATAGCCCAATTGCAACTATCTTATAATTACAATTCCAGTCCCCTAAGTTTAATTAATGTCTTTTAGTCACAAAACTAATTCTTAATTAATTCTTGACTAATATTAATTAAACAATATGATTTCTCCTTTAATATATTATTCATATAATATATTAATAAATCATAATTAATCCTCTTTCTCCATAAATCATCCTATCAAGTTGCTTTGGTGAAGGCAACCAAAAAGGACCATGCACAACCGGGTCAAGTACATACCAACTATAGTTACGGGCTTAGACACTAATCCCACAATCTCCCACTTGGATAAGTCTAGTAACTATAATGTAAGTACAATCTGATTAGCAATTGTAGCTCTCAAAGATGCTGTCGAACTCTGATCTTATCAACAACTTGTCCTTTAGATAAGGGATCATATACTCCTCCATTCTAGATATCGTATGAGCTGAGACATGGATTTTAATCATACTCTTTGTTCACGTGTTGTTTCCCGATTTCCAATTTATGATGACTGACAACAGACTACAGTTGAACACATCAACTTAGTCCCGGCTTGGCCAAGCGCTTAGGGTGTCATCACTAAATCATCGAGGGGCCCACATATATTGCTTTTATCCCACTTTGGGTAAAAGGAACGGATAAACTTCGACTCAATGCTCGCTTTTACTCACTCACCGAATCACACACAACAATATGTTTTATAACACCAAGTTACTGGTGTGTTTACATATTATCAATGTGTAACCGACTCACAAGATACAACTCACACATCTCGGTTTCAAGAATATAAGATATTATCGTCTCACCAGTCACTCGTGATAAAATCCATGAAGCGATCCAAGTGAGTGTGGGTTTAATCCAATACTCTAATCTTATAGCAGCACTCATGAACTCTGTAGCAAACTTGTGTTATGACTAAACGCTTTAGTCGATCTATAGACGGATTCATGACAATCTTCTTTCATTCTTACTTCCAAAGAATGAGCGACTGTGGAGGTTTTGAATAATCTTATTATTCGGGAAGTCAAAACATTCAAAGTGAAACACAAGAATAATACTAATTCTATATGGCCCCAAACTTTTGAGTATAAATAAAGCACTTTTTATTTAATCACCATATTGATTACTCATTATTTGTTGTTTCGGGTAATGAACTTCTTACTTGAATTATAACAACAATTGTCCCATGCTCTTAGCATGCACACTATGTTTAGCTATGGTCCTTACTTTGCGAAATAGTATAATTAAATAACATTTTCAATGACACTCATTTCACAATTTGCAATCCTTACCACAAGTGTGAGAATACCAAATTCTTGCCACTTATAGAATATGTTAGATTCTAACAATTTATGCAATGGTCCTTTCGTAATATCATAGCGCCAAAGTCACCAAGACTTTACCAATGAATTTACAAAGTGCTCTATTGGAGATTGTTACAAGACAATTCCATAGTCATGAAGTCTCACATTCAAAGTACATTCCTTTGAACATCCTTCTTGCATAGAAGTTTCTAATCTAGACATAGATTCTCAACGTCCAACTCCCAAAAAGGAAACATTTCCATATTTGCCATATGACAACTCATTCTAAATGGAGTCTTATCTATTCATAATAAAGTCAATATGGTCCATCCATTAGAATACTTCCAACTGTCCACAAGCGACTAATTTTTGGCGAACCTTAGATTGTCCTCGACAGTTGTTTAATTATTTTAGTCAAATCCGGTTCTATTCCCCTTTTCCCTCTAAATGCCCTAGGCATTTGGAAAATTTTAGAACGGTCGAATATTACAGCATATGCAATCGATCCTATACCCGAAGCGTGTGGGATACGATTCATAATGAAAAAATGATACTTTACTAGTTTCTTGCTATAATATTGCCATAATATTTCTATTTGTCGTGTTCTCAAAATTCGAACTATGAAGAGGGATGCCGTAATCATAATCAAACTTTGAGAATGCAAATAATAAATATATCCTTGACTAAATTCAATTAAAATTTCTCAATCTAAGTTTTTAGATTGGAAACAAAGTATAACATTCTCTCCCTTAATTATAACAAAAACAACTTTTCAACCCCTGCAACTTTGCATAGTGAAACTTTTGTTTTTCTATAATTAATATTGCCAACATGCAATAATAATTATTCTCCCACTAACATGATGATTATATCTATTCCAGCATAACAGTTAAACACCCACTAGCTTTGACACGTATTCAGAAAACAGTTGGACTTCTAGAAGACAATACTTATTGATTTCCAAAGTTCATATTTCCAATATGATGTGTTTCGATAACCCTTTATCTAAGCTTCTCAAACTCACACACCTTTCCCTAGACAACTCACATGTGCGTCTAAACTAATTCAGAACTTATATTACTAAGTCCCAAATGTTCAGACTAATTGCCAAATCTCACAATTCGAACTATGAAGAGGGATGCCGTAATCATAATCGAATTTGAGAATGCAATTTACATAATCGCTATCTTCTTAAAATCTCTCTTAGTGAAAGCGTTTCCTCACAATCATTTTCATGAAGGAGAGAAACCTTATGACACTTAGATTTTATGGTGCATGTGTTCCTATCCATGTGACTTTGTCATAACCATAATCATAAGATAATGTTTGTGACAAATCCAAACTCTTATGGACAGAACTTGTTCATTCTTAATTTCTTGCCATCAAGGGTCTCGCCGTTGCTTCCAAGTTATTTAGCAGCTCACCTGTGCCAGTCGATGTACTTTCATTGAACAAGGTGCTTGCCTTATGCAATCTATTGAGAACTCATAGAACTCAGACGCATGACTAACTTAAATGGATTGGCACAGAAACAAGAATACGTCAACACGATAGGTTACAATCCTCAAGTCGTGTGCTAGTGTTTAATAGGTTTACTTCTTGATTTATTCTTGAAATTTTTCAAGATCTTTAGATTCCCACTGACCTCTTTACATATTAGATTCTCTTATCAAGAAACATTTCTTGACAAAACAAATATCCAAGATTTAGTGTGTGTCTATATCAAGACAAAACCTACACGCAATTCGGTACTAGTTGGTCTTTGTCTTATTCAAGACATCACAACTTACCAAAATGTGCAAGTGTAAGAACATTCCTACTTATGATTATCTCACTCAACTCAGAATCTTGGAGTATGACTCTAAGACTTGATTTTGGAACAAAGTACGATACATCTTATTGACTTAACCATTTCAAAATTCTCCATTCCTCTTCTTAGCCAAACCAGTGCACTAAGGTATCCATAGAGGATGAATTGTAATATGGTTCTTACGATTGCCAAGACGATCATAAAACGCGATACAAAAGTACTCTCCCTTCTTCTTAGATTGAAGAAACTTTTTATCTTTCTGCCTTCATTGATTCTACTTATTCGTTCTACCATTCATTGAAACTTTTCAATGATTCAGAATTACACTTAATCTTGTAAGTATAACCATATGTGACATCCCCAATTTCATGGCCAGAAAAGACCGATTTGTTTATGCTTTGTTTTTAAAATCAGAGTAATCGTTTAAAGAAAGTTGTTGTGGAATTTGTCCCCAAAATAAAATAAATAAGATAAGAATTTATCAAAGCATTTCTTAAAGAAAAGTATTTTCATTATATAACAAAATCTCAGGATGTCATGTTCTGATACAGACACATAAGCATAAACAGAACTTACATTTATTTACACTAATGATTTACATATCCTTTATTCTCTCAGTGAAATATGTCTTCGTATTGATACCTGTAATACAAAGAAAACTGAGTGGGTCAGGCTTGGGAGCCTGGTGAGCATATAGGGTTTTCAACCCACAATAATACATTTATTATATTCAATTATCAACAATCAACCCAAATACCCATCCCCATTATCTTCTTTATTTATTAAGGTTTTACCCTAAGAATCGATTATACGTTCTTCATTCATTCCTAAGGGTTTACCTAAGGAACTGGCACACAGTCCATTTGCTTCCACGGTTTATAGAACATGCACTACGTCGCATAGTCACCAGGGTTCATACAATTGGCACTACGTCTCATAGTCACCAGGGTTTACACAATAGGCACTACGTCTCATAGTCACCTGGGTTTACACCAAAAGACATGAAGTCACATTGTCACCAAGGTTTATCAACTAGGCACGAAGTCGCATCGTCACCAACAATTCCATCTACCCATGTTCTACCCAACATTTTTGTAGATATAAATACAAACATAATTTAAATCATTTAACACCCGTATAAAAACATCAATTCCAAATCCATCTCAAACAGATAATTAATATATAACACATAGCACGTATTTTATAAAATACTTCATATTTATGTGTAAGATGAAAGTGACTATACACTCACGCATATAAACAACAATATATATAAATATACACATAACACGTATTTTATAAAATACTTCATATTTATGTGTAAGATGAAAGTGACTATACACTCACTTGATCAGAAGATGATCGGGCAGCACTACGGCTTGTAGAAGTAGTGTTTCTCCGTAGATCTGGAAGATCTTCACAAAAACCGGCTCCTCGCGGGCAGCGCTTCAGCTCGGGAATAACGCTCTTCGGGATCCTCGGGGCTTCGGATCTTGCTTCGGGGCTCGGGAATAATACCGGGGCTTTGGGATATGATTGGCACGCAAATCGAGGCAAAAACTTAGAGAGAAAGTAAGAAAAATCGCAAGGAAATGGCTGATCTCGAGTTCTATTTATAGGCTGCTGGGTCTGGGATTACGCGGGGTGTAATCTCAAATTACGCGGGGCGTGATCTCAAATTACGCGGGGCGTGATCTCAAATTACGCGGGGCGTACTCGAGTTACGCAGGGCGTAATTTGACGTCATTGCGTGTGTCGACTGGTGGCACTTGAGTATTGGTCAGACAAGTTGCATCCGACTGAGTACGCTGGGCGTAATTTGACTCGTCGAACTTCTAAATTGCGTAATTTTCGCATACGAGCTCCGTTTTTTACGTTCTTTATATCCACGCGTAGGTGAGATTACGCTCTACAAATTTCGTTTAGACTCTATTGGCTAATTTTGACTTTATTTTTATTATATTATTTTTAGTAGGTCGGGACTGGAAAACTCCGTTATAAATTCATAGAGTCTTCATCCGACGTCCGTTTTCGCGTATATTTTTATCGTTTCACTACAATTGACGAGATCTTCGATTCTAATTTAGATTGTTTTGGCTAAAAACTGCTCGATCTCAAATCGAGTATTCGGGCTGCATACTTCTAAGCTGAAACTTAGAAAAATCATAACTTCGTCATACGAAGTCAGATTTGGACGTTCTTTTTATGCACACTCACGGTTTAACGAACTCTACAACTTTCGTTTAGATCACTAAGGCTAAATATCGCTCTAACATAAATTCACTTTTTACGTCGCGCTGTTCTGTCGCGAAACTTCGACAGGTCATAACTTCTTCGTTATAACTCGGATTTCGGCATTCTTTATATGCACGAAAACCTTGTAACATATACTATAACTTAGTTAAGATTATTCATTCTAAATAATCTTCTATCAGAAACTTATTTTTGACGCTTATCGTCTTTAAATTGACTAGCCCTGATCTACGGGCGTTACAATTTACTAGACCTTTAGTAAATCATGGTGAATAATGTTATTATTATTTATGGTGGACTTGACTAGTTTACAACATTGTGTACTAGTTCCTTTAGTCCTTCACTAGACTTACATACTTATGTGAATAAGGAATTAGTCTTAATTACTTAAGTACCAAGATTTCCATACATCACACAATACAAGTTGTATGATTCCAAGTTTCTGTCCAATTGAAACTTGGGCGATGGGAATCTTTCCTTACTTAGAAAATTATGACATTACTATAAATAATATAACTAAGAATCACATCCATTTCAATATTGCTAATAATAGAAATACACAAACATCAATTTTTCATACATGTCATTGCAAGGATAAATAAATAAAACAAAATCAAAGTTTATTTTATTGCGGAAAATTTATTCCTTACAACACAAATAATTGAATAACTATGCTATTACATTTCTTAGCAATCTATCCTAACTCTAAAGTAGTAGCTCAAAAAATCCGATCTTCGAATCCATGCGATCGAAATCCATTTCTTCATGATCAGATTCAGCACGCTTCTTTCTTTAAGCTTCCTTTCCTTTCTTCGATTCTACAAAACATCAAAAAATGTAATCTTATCACATAATGTATCAAGAATCAAAAAATGGGAACTTACAGAGTTAGTTAATGGATTTTACCTGAAGCAGAGCCATACGTCTTGACTCTCCCATCTCTTAAATCTCTTAGGTAGACATGGCAACTTCGTCTCCAATGCCCCGTCTCTTGGCAAAAAAAGCAAATTGACTCTTTTGGAACAGCACACAGAACTACTTCAAACTTTGCCTTTCTCTTATGATCAAACTTTTCGACCATGGCATGCCTTTCGTTGCCATTGCCTATATCCATAGAGGCAGATCCACCAATGAACTTTGCTTTTCCAGTGCGCCAAATCATTGCTGATTCAGCAGCATTAAGCAAATAGGTGAGATCGATGAGGGTCACGTCGTGGTACTATCATATAGTACTCTCTTACGAACTCACTATATGAGTCAGGAAGCGACTGAAGAACCCAGTCAACAGCCAGCTTCTCACAGACAACGACTCCCAACATTCTTAACCTATCAATGTGTGACTTCATCTCTAAGACGTGTGAACACATTGACTTTCCTTCTTCATGTTTACTTGTCAAAAGGGCTTGAGTGAGCTTGAACTTTTCAAGCCTTTGAGCTTGTGGGTCAGGGAGAAAAATAGGAGGAGGTGGAGGAAGTGAAGTATGATCTCGTGTTCCTTGATCGAATCGTGGAATATCATCTTCATATGGAAGGCTTGTTCCATGGGATTTGAGAAGACCATAGTTGTCATAGTTTGACATCTACAAAACGGGAGAAAATTCAAGTTAGTTGATTGATTTAGTCCTTAATAAAACACTCAAATGAGATATTAAGGCTAGGACCCAACACAATACTCTACAACTTGGGAGAGGGATGCCGTAACCCAAATTGAAGAACATTTGAAGGTAAGTGAATGACGATTCACTAATTTTCCACCATGAAAAACGAAAAAGAGATTAAGTTTTAAATGTATTGAAAACTCCTAGATCCTTTGAGATTCATTGAACTTTTCAATGGCATGTTTAAATCTCGATATGCCCCTCGATTTGTGACTTGGATGCCGAGGATCACAAAATAGGGTGTGAATAAGCATGCAAACTTACATGGTGCCCCCAATGTTACAGTCATCTATTCGATGTGCCGGTTAACCACACATGCTCCACCTTTGCTTAGAACCCATTTAGTGTGTCGGTTAACCACACACGCTCCACTAACGTCTTAGCAAGGGTACAAAGTGTAATTTCATGGAATTGCATCAATTCACTTTTGCCTAAAGTAACTAAGATTGGGAATGTTTTGTAAAACATTTAGTTACTTTAATATTCATTATACTTTTAATGAGGAGAGGGTTTTCCCTATCCTACCCATTCGGCTAACGACCCTCCACCAATCAAGGAAGCGGTGGGTGATACTGGACACCCATTAAACGACCATTTTACAAGCCATAAACTTATACCCGCCTTATAGATTGGCTTCGTGAATGAGGCCTACTAACGGTAAGACTAGCAATTTAAGTTATACATATATAATATTAGACTTTTAATGTTATATATAGTATAAGGGTGTATTTTACACTTTTAAAGTACTATGTGGTCTAATTTAACAAATTACACTTTTAATTTAATAAAATGTAAACCATATCATTATGGATATATTGAATCTCTTTAATTATACACTTAATTAATTTAATAAAACCATAAGGGTGCAATTTAAACTTTTTCAAAAAAAACACGGTTTTAGAATTTAACATTTTAAAATTAAAATTTTAATTAAAATTTAAATTCCAAAACTTGAGGGCAAGTTTTGAAACATTTCAAATCATTAGGGTTTAGAATTTATATATTTCAAAATTGAACTTTTTAATCAAAAATTTAAATTCCAAAACTTGAGGGCAAGTTTTGAACTTTTCAAAACACAAAGGATCAAATAGCAAATAATTTTAAATTAAACAATTAATTTAATGATTATCTAAATTTGACCTAATCAAGATTATTTACAAGATAATTCACCAAATAAATTAAATAGTCAAAGATTATCTTATAATTAAATGATTATTCAAATAAATGGTAATTATCTTTTAATTTGGTAAGGATAATCATAATATATATATAAAAATCGGATTTTATTATTCAAAAACAATTTTGGTGATTATCCAAACACAAAATCAGTCAAAAATCCGAATTTTGAGCCATCTGATCCACAGACTCGTCGAGTAGGGTACTGCACTTGTCGAGTCTGTCAAACAGACTGGGCTCACGTCGTGAACTCTGTGAGTCACGTCGTGAGCTGGGTATTTTCAGAAAAAACGATTTTCATATCAAGCAATGAACGAACATATTAGAATCAAATACAATTGAAACCAATCAAGGCTCTGACCTATGTGTTCATGCAAACCCTAATGCTTGGATCTAGGTTTCTCTATTGTACATGCAATTCATCCAAGACTCAAGAACCCTAATCTAGTATATTTATTTCGAAATAAACATAAGAATACAGATCTAGATGATTACCTCTTCTTCAATGGCTTGAATGTTCTTGTCTTTGGATATTAGAGTCACAAATGTCACTCCTCTAATGGCTTACAAACACCACAAGCAATAAGGATGAAGAGGGAGAATAGGAGAGGCACCAAAAACATCGAGAAACTCTAAGGAATCAGTTGGCCACGTTTTTGGGGCTTAGGGGTCCTTATTTATAGTTAGGCTATTAGGGTTTTCAATTAGGAAACCCTAATCTGACTGCTTAAGCCCTAAGCAGCCCATGGACTCCTTTTAGAACATCCCTTGGACGAATTCCTTATGGACTTCCCATAGAATTCGTCCAACCTATATTCCAAGGTGATCCATAGCCCAATTGCAGCTATCTTATAATTACAATTCCAGTCCCCTAAGTTTAATTAATGTCTTTTAGTCACAAAACTAATTCTTAATTAATTCTTGACTAATATTAATTAAACAGTATGATTTCTCCTTTAATATATTATTCATATAATATATTAATAAATCATAATTAATCCTCTTTCTCCATAAATCATCCTATCAAGTTGCTTTGGTGAAGGCAACCAAAAAGGACCATGCACAACCAGGTCAAGTACATACCAACTATAGTTACGGGATTAGACACTAATCCCACAGTCTCCCACTTGGATAAGTCTAGTAACTATAATGTAAGTACAATCTGATTAGCAATTGTAGCTCTCAAAGACGCTGTCGAACTCTGATCTTATCAGCAACTTGTCCTTTAGATAAGGGATCATATACTCCTCCATTCTAGATATCGTATGAGCTGAGACATGGATTTTAATCATACTCTTTGTTCACGTGTTGTTTCCCGATTTCCGATTTATGATGACTGACAACAGACTACAGTTGAACACATCAACTTAGTCCCGGCTTGGCCAAGCGCTTAGGGTGTCATCACTAAATCATCGAGGGGCCCACATATATTGCTTTTATCCCACTTTGGGTAAAAGGAACGGATAAACTTCGACTCAATGCTCGCTTTTACTCACTCACCGAATCACACACAACAATATGTTTTATAACACCAAGTTACTGGTGTGTTTACATATTATCAATGTGTAACCGACTCACAAGATACAACTCACACATCTCGGTTTCAAGAATATAAGATATTATAGTCTCACCAGTCACTCGTGATAAAATCCATGAAGCGATCCAAGTGAGCGTGGGTTTAATCCAATACTCTAATCTTATAGCAGCACTCATGAACTCTGTAGCAAACTTGTGCTATGACTAAACGCTTTAGTCAATCTACAGACGGATTCATGACAGTCTTCTTTCATTCTTACTACCAAAGAATGAGTGATTGTGGAAGGTTTGAATAATTTTATTATTCGGGAAGTCAAAAGATGCAAAGTGAAACACAAGAATAATACTAATCCTATATGGCCCCAAACTTTTGAGTATAAATAAAACACTTTTTATTTAATCACCATATTGATTACTCATTATTTGTTGTTTTGGGTAATCAACTTCTTACTTGAATTATAACAACAATTGTCCCATGCCAAAGATGAAGGTAGTCCGTACTATGATTGCAACTGCATCCGTTCAACATTGGAAGATCTTTCAAATGGATGTCAAGAATAACTTTTTGAATGGTGACCTCCATGAAGAGGTTTATATGTGTCCTCCCCAAGGAATTTGGCACCAACCGCGTGAGTTTTTTCGGCTTCATAAAGCTTTGTATGGTCTCAAGAAAGCACCTCGTGCTTGGTTTGAGTAATTCTCCACAATCATTACCTCTCTTGGATTTGTCCAAAGTAATCATGATTCGGCTTTGTTTGTTAGATGCTCGAGTGCATGACGAGTTCTTTTGTCCTTATATGTGGATGATATGATTATTACTGGTGATGACCATGGTGGTATTGAGTCTTTGAAGCATGATCTAGCTCATATATTTGCTATGAAGGATTTGGGATTACTGCTTAATTTCTTGGGTATTGAGGTAGCTCAGTCTAAGAAACGATATCTTCTTTCTCAAACTAAATATATATCTGCCTTGTTTACAAGGGGGAGCCTCTCTGATAATCGGACTATTGATACTCCTCTAGAAATCGATGCACGGTACTCTCCTACTGATGGTGTTCCTTTCTCCGATCCTAATCTTTATCACATTGTCGTGGGAAGTTTGGTTTTTCTCACTGTTACTTGTCTGGATATTGCTCATGTTGTTCATGTTGTCAGTCAGTTTGTTACTGCTCCTACCTCTGTTCATTGGGTAGTTGTTCTCCGTATTCTGAGATATCTTCGTGACACTTAGTTTTAAACCCTCTTGTTTCCCTCGACATCTTCACTTGAGTTACGTGCCTATAGTGATACTGATTGGGATGACGATCATCATAATCGTAAATCCACCATCAAATTTTGCATATTTCTGGGAGAGTCTCTCATTTCATGGAAGAGCAAGAAACATGACATTTTCTCTAGATCTTCCACAGAGGTTGAGTATCGTGCTATGACTGTTATTACATGTTAGATTATCTAGTTACCGTCGCTGCTTGCCGATATGGGAGTTCACATTTCTTCACCTACTCCTGTGCATTGTGATAACAAAAGTGCGATACAAATTGCCAAGAATTCTGTTTTTCGTGAGTGGACGAAGCACATTGAGATTGACAGTCACTTCACCCGTCATCACTTAAAACTCGGAATCATATCACTTCCGTTTGTTTCATCAACCTTGCACCTTGCGGATATTTTTACGAAGGATCTATTGGCTTCTCGGTTTTGGTTCTTGTGTGACAAACTTTCAATGCTTATTGCTGTGACATTGTGAGTTTGAGGGGGGATGTTAGCATATATGTTATTAGAACACATGTTTATAGGCGCTTTATGCTTTAGCTTATTAGGGTTTTGTCTTGCTAGTATTTATTCTCTGCTTTCTTCTTTGTAGTTTTTATGCTTTTTATTGAGAACCTTGTAATTTCTCTTCATCATAATCATGTGCCAATATTATCATCAATCACTAATTATTCATGTATGTAAGGCTTGTTTGTTTCAGAATGTGTGAGATACCGATTCCCGAAACCATGGGCGGAGCCACCTATGAGTTAGGATAGGCCCAGGCCCACTCTTAAGTTCTAAAAAAAATCATATTTTCCTTATATATATATATATATATATATATATATATATATATATATACACATATATAGGGGATAGGGAATATACATTACAGCCCCACCTAAGCTTAGATACTAAACATCTAAAATATGTCGTTTTAACTTGGAAAATATACCCGGTTTGGTTTCACTTGGTAAATATACCATCCTAAAGAACATTTCTTTCTTTCATTATCGTTTTACCATCTCTGTTTTCTTTCCTCCATTATCGTTTATTACTTCACCCAAGTGAACATTACTTTTTTCCACGGTCACGAAGGGCAAATATAATCAATATTCTGGCTTCCTTATCTAAACCCTAAACCCTAAACACTAAACCCTAAACCTAAACCTAAACCCTAAACCCTAAACCTTAACCCTAAACCCTAAACCCTAAACGTAAACCCTAAACCCTAAACCCTATTATGTCGATCTTGAATTTACATCTTCAAGTATTAATCGTGAATCCACTAACTGTAATCTTTATATAGTAAAACAATGTATTTTCAAGAGGTTTAGTACCTAAGCTTAGGTGGGGCTGTAATGTTTATTCCCTTTTCCTATATATATATATATATATATATATATATATATATATATATATATATATATATGGGAGCGTTCAATCGAGAATATTTATGGCCACCTCCACCACCCATCGCTACCACCCACTCACTACCCCCCATTATGACCACCACACGCCACTACGCCAACCAACAACCACCACCACCCCAACCCACCCACCCATACACCACCACCACCCGCCTCCACCACCCATAACTACCACCCCCACCCACCACCCACAAAAACCACCACCACCATCACCCACCACCACCACCCATTACCACAACCCACCTCATGCATCACCACCACCCGCCACAACCACCCATACCCACCACCTACCAATACCACCACCACCCACTATAATCACCCACCACCACCAACCACCACCGACCACCCATCACCACCACTACCACCAGCCCACCCACCAAAACCACCACCCAACACCATCACCACCACATGTCACTACCACCCGCCACCCGCCACAACCACCCATCGCTACCACCCGCCATCACTACCCTCACCCACCACCCACTAAAACCACCACCCACCACTATGACCACTACCGCCAACCACCACTATCCATCGTCGTCACCCACTACCACTACCCTTACCCACCACCCACTAAAACCACCACTGACCTCCCCACCCACCAAAACCATAACCCGCCACCACCCTTCACCACCCACCACCCATTAACTACCCCCACTACCCTTCCCCACCACGACCACCCACCATCCTTCACCAACCACCACCCTTCATGTATTTAATCATATCTGATTATATAATATTAATCATATATGATTAATATGGACAAAGATTTTTTTTTGCGTTTTTGATTCAATAGTTGTTGTAGTGTATATAATCACATCTGATTATATGTATCTAATCATATGTGATTTATATAGATAAGATTTGTTTTTGTCCATATAATTAACATGTCATTAGATACATATAATCACATGTGATTAAATACATGACACAAATTGTTGAATCGCAAACGCAAAAATGAATGTTGTACATATAAATCATATGTGATTAGATACATATAATCACATATGATTATATGTATTTAATCACATACAATTAATGTGGACCATATTCATTTTCGTGATACCACTGGAAGATAGCATCCATGGCCATTCATTGCTACTGAACAACTTTCTCTTTTATAACAGGGGTGACTCCCATTGCGAGTCTCACCCCTAAATTCTAACCCAATCTATAACACAAATCCTGATAACCGAAGATTTGCACACTCATTCTATCCGAGATCTTCTAATTCCATGGTCACCTTCTACTAAGTTGATATATAAAATCCCTAATCGTCCGTTTCATATGAAAATATCGCACAAGGTCACATCATGAGACTCTGCCCAAGAGTCTAATTGCTACAAGGTACCTGAGCCTAAACACCATATGAATGCCATCCATTGACTATAGATTCATCCTACTCTAAACGTGATCAACACCTTAATTAATAAAATTTCTACCAGGCCTCACCCATACTACCATAACCAAAAGCGTCTCACCCACGAGTCTCACCCACTTGAGGGCTATACAAGCCTAAACATCGCCTTAGATCCAACAATCCTCATTCCAAACAAGGAGTGGTCAACCAATTGATGGGTTTTGGTCCTAAGAGCATCCTATGTGCTCATACAAACCCTAATGCTTGGATCTAGGTTTCTCTATTGTACATGCAAGTTATCCAAGACTATAAACCCTAATTCTAGCATTCAAGTAATCATATTAACATGAAAATAGGTTTAGGATGTTACCTTGATTGTTATGTAGCAATAACAATCCCAAATCTCCTTGTATTGACTTTAGAAAGCTTAGAGTCACAATTGTCACTCCTCTAATGGTTCACAAACACCACAAGCAAGAGGATGAAGAGGAAAGAGAATGGAGGCTGCCCAAAACGTGTTCTAACCCTAGAATAAAGCTCCCCACGTTTTTGGGTCATAAGGGTCTTATATATAGTTAGGCAATTAGGGTTATCTAACAAGGAAACCCTAATTTGGATGCTTAAGCCCTAAGCAACCCATGGACTCCTTTCTTTAAGGCCTTGGATGATTTCTTATGGGCTTCCCCATAGAATTCGTCCACTCCTTAGTTTAAGACAATCCATAGCCCAAATTGCAATTATCTTATAATTATAATTCCAGTCCCTTAAGTTTAATTAATCTCTTTTAGTCACAAAACTAATTACCAATCAATTATTGACTAATATTAATTAAACAATATTATTTCTCCTTTAATATATTATTCTCATAATATATTAATAAATCATATTTAATCCTTTCTCTCCATAATTCATCCTATCAAGTTGCTTTGGTGAAGGAAACCCAAAAGGACCATGCACCATCGGGTCAAGTACATACCAAAATAGTTATGGGCTCAGACACTAATCCAATAGTCTCCCACTTGGATAAGTCTAATAACTATTCTGCGTATGACTTCAGATCATGATCTGCAATCGTAGCTTTCTAAAGCCGCTGTCAACTCTTATCCTATCAGATACGCGTGTCCTTAGATAAGGGATCATATATTCCTCCATTCTAGATATCATATGAGATATGATTTCAAATCATTCTCTTTGTACTATATCTCGATTCCCGATTTATGACGACTGACTAATTGAACAAATCAAATTAGCCCTAGCCCGGCCGAGCATTTACGTTTGTCATCACAAAATCATCGAGGGGCCCAAAGATATCGCTTTAATCCTACTTTGGATAAAAGAAACGGATAAACTTTGATACAATGCTTGCTTGCACTTACTCACCGAATCACACACAACAATATGTTTTATAACACCAAGTTACTAGTGCGTTTACATATTATCAATGTGCAACCGATTTGCAAGATACAACTCACACATCTCGGTTTCAAGAATATAAGATGTTATCGTCTCACCAATCACTCGTGATACAATTCATAGAGTGATCCAAGTGAGCGTGGGTTTAATCCAATGCTCAAATCATATTCATAAGCACTCATGAACGTTACAGCAAACATTGCTTATGTCTAATACTCTTTTAGACAATCCACACACCAATTCACGATAGTCTTCATTCATACCTACTTCCAACATATGAACGACTGTGGCCTGTTCGAATAATTTGACTGCTTTTAACCAATTAAATTATTCAGGAAGTCAAAACATGCAAAGTGAAACACAAGAATAATACTAATCCCATATGGCCTCAAACCTTTGAGTATAAATAAAACACCTTTTATTTATCACCACATCGATTACTCATTATTTGTCGTTTCGGTTAATCAACTTCTTACTTGAATTACAACACTTGTCCCATGCTCCTAGCATGCACACAATGTTTACCTATGGTTCTTACTTTGTGAAATAGATCAAATTGAACACATTTCCAATCTTTCTCATTTCACAACTCCAAATCCTTTTTCATAAGTGTAAGAATATCAAATTCTTTCAACTTATAGAATATGTTAGATTCTAACATTTTATGCAATGATCCTTCTGTAGTGTCACTGCACCAAAGTCACAAAGACTATTGCCAATGATATTACAAAATCTTCTATCGGAGATTGTTACAAGACAATTCCTTAGATATGATGTCTCTCACTCAAAGTACATTCCTTTGAACATCCTTTTGCATAAAAGTTCCTAATCTTAGACATAGATTTTTTTTAATATTCAATTCCCAATATGGACATGCTTCCATATTTTCCATATGACAACTCATTCTTAATAGAATCTTATCTATTCGTAATGATGTCGATATGGTCCATCCAATATGGAAACATTTCCATAATTTCCATATGACAACTCATTCTTAATAGAATCTTTTCTACGTCGATATGGTCCATCCAATACCATGCTTCCAACTACTCACAAGCGACGAATCCTCGTCAAACTTTGGATTGTCCTTTGATAGTTGTTTAATTATTTTTAGTCAAAACCAATTCTAGTCCCTTTTCCCTCTAAATGCGCTCGACATTTGGAAAATTTTAGAATGGTCAAACATTAAAGCATTTGCAATCGATCCTATACCCGAAGCGTATGGGACACGACGCATAATGTTTTATTTGTTATGTTCTCAAAATTCGAATTGTGAAGAGGAATTTCGTAATCATAATCGAAATTTTAAGAACACACTATGTTTCCTTGACTAAATTATTAACATTCCACAATCTAAGCCTTTAGATTTGAAATGAAGCTTAATATTCTCTCCCTTAATTATAGCAAAACAACTTTACAACCCTTACGACTTTGCAAGATATAACTCTTGTTTTCTATAATTAATATTGCCAACTTGCAATACGTGCCTATAATTATACAATCATAACATTTATGCTCCCACTATCATGATGATTATTATAAACATAACACTTATGCTCCCACTAGCTTTGACATGTATTCAGAAACAACTTAACTTTCAGAAAAACAATACTTATTGAATTTCTTAAGTTCATATTTCCAATACCTAATGCTTTGATAATCTTTTATCAAGGCTTCTTGAACTTATACACCTTAGATAGTTCATATTTGTGTCTAAACAATTAAGACTAATTGCCAAACCTCACAATTCAAATTATGGAAAGGGATACCATAACCATAATTGAATTCGAGAATGCAATTTTACAATCACTATCTTCTTAAACTCTTTCTTAGTAAAAGCATTTCCTCACAATCATTTTCATGAAGGAGGAAATCTTATGACACTTAGATTTAAACAGTGTATTTGTTCCTATCCATGTGAATTTGTCAAAACCAAAGTTTACGACAAATTCAAACTCATATGGATCGAACTTTCTTAATCTCGATTTCTTGTCTTATGGTAGCACAGCTGCCCACCATATCTTCCAAGTAGTTAAGAAGCTCACCTTTTCTTATCAATGTACTTTCCATTGATCAAGGTCCTTGCCTTTTATGCATTCAAATGAGAACTCATAGGACTCACATGCATAATTAACTCAATTGGAACGACACAGAAACAAAATAATGTCAACACGATATGTTGTAAACTTCAACTCGTGTGCTAGTGATGATCAATAAGGTCTATTTGATTTGTTCTTGAAACCTTTCAAGACCATTAAGACTTCCACTTACTCCTTGTCATATAAGATTCTCTTGTCAATAAACATTTCTTGACAAACAAATATTCAAGAGTTAGTGTAGTTTTTATCAAACACTTCATAAATTGGTCCTAGTTGGTCTTTGTCTTATCCAAGACATCACAACTTTCCACATTTGATGAATGTTATAAACCTTTTAATACTTGTCACTCATTGTCGCAATCTTAACTCTAAGACTCGTTTTAGAACGAAGTATGATTGACTTCTTGATTTAACCATTTCTTCAATTCTTGATTCCTCTTCTTAGACATACAATTGTACTAAGACTCATTTAGAGGATCAATTGGGATATGGTTCTTAATCATTAAGACCTATCATAAAGCATAAAAGGTACTCTCCCATCTTCTTAGAATGGAGAAACTTTTATCTTTCTGCCTACTTGATTCTTCTTATTCGTTCTGCTATTGATCTAAACCCTTTAATCAATTCAGAATTACACTTAATCTTGTAAGTATAATCATATTTACTAAACCTTTAGTAAATCATGATGAATATCTTTGTTACTCTTATGGTGGACTTGATCAACACACAACTTTGTGTATTCGATCTCCAAGTCCTTCACTTGACACTTTGTCAATGAATTAGTCTAATTTCCAAATATGAAATTTCTCATTCATCGTGCAACCAAGTTGCATGATTCCAAATTTCTGTCTAATTGAAACTTGGGCGATGAGAAACTCTCCCTATTTGTTAAATTCTCGACTTTTCCATAAACACCATAAATAAGAATCATATCCATTTGTTGTAGAAATATGCAAACACCAATTTTTCATAACGATTCATTGCAAGGAAATAAACAAATAAATAAATAAGTCAAACGAAAATTTATTTTATTTATAAAAGCAGCGGAAAAACATTTGTCCTTACAATGCAAAATCCATTGAAAACTATGTATTTCAAAAGAAAAATTTCTAACAACTCTAGCATAACTATCTAAGCTCAAAATATAATCTTCAAGTCCATGCAGTCAAGATCCATTCCTTGTGATTAGATTCATCTTGCTCTTTCACCAAGCTTCCTTTCTTTTCACCGATCCTGTAAAACATTCAAATGCAATCTTATTACATTATGTATTAAGAATTAATGAATAGGAACTTAATGGAGTTAGATAGTGGATTTTACCTGAAGCGCAACCATACTCTTTGACTCTCCCATCTTCTGGACTCTTCAGGCTCTTTGGGCAGACTTGTATCCAATGCCCTTTCTTTTGGCAACAAACGCAGGTCGGTTCTCCTAGAACGTCCTCGGAAGCATGGTCGGTTGACTTTTCCAACAAATACACTCTATTGTTTCGCCAAATCATTTCTGATTCAGCAGCAATGAGCATGTAAGTTAGGTCAATGAGGTTGTCATCATGGTCCATCATATAATACTTTCTTTTGAGCTCATTATATGATTTAGGAAGTGACTGCAAAACCCAATTTACAGCCAACTCATCTGGGAATGACACACCCAACATTATCAACCTATCAATGTGTGATTTCATTCCTAGAACGTGGGCACACACGGGTTTACCATCTTCATGTTTCATTTCCAATAGGGCCTTAGTGATATTGAACCTTTCAATTCTTCGATCTTGTAGGTTGGGGAGAAAAATAGGAGGAGGAGGAGGAAGTGAAGCATGATTTCTCGTTCCTCGATTGAATTGTGGAATACCATCTTCATGTGGAATGCTTGTTCCACGGGATTTGGGAAGACCATAGTTTTCGAACTTTGACATCTACAAAACGGGAGAAAAAATAAATTCAAGTTAGTTGATTGATTGAGTCCTTAGTACATCACCCAAATGAGATACTAAGGCTAGGACCCAACACAATATTCTACAACTCAGGAGAGGGATGCCGTAACCCTAATTGCAGAATATTTGAAGGTAAGTGAATGACAATTCACTAATTTCCACCACGAAAAACGAAAAGGAATTTAAGTTTTAAATCTATGAAAACTCCTAGATTCTTTGAGATTCATTGAACTTTCAATGGCATGTTTAAATCTCGATATGCCCCTCTTGTTTGTGACTGGGATGCTGAGGATCACAAAGCGGGTGTGAATAACCATGCAAACTTACATGGTGCCCTCACATGTTACAGTCACCTATTCGATGTGCCGGTAAACCATACACGCTCCACCGAACTATGACAAACATTGAGTCACCCTTTGCTACCTTTTCTTAGAACCATTTAGTGTGCCGGTAAACCACACACGCTCCACTAACGTCTTCGCAAGGGCACAAAGTGTAATTTCATGGAATTGCATCAATTCACTTTTGCCTAAGTAACTAAGATTGGGAATGTTATGAAAACATTTAGTTACTTTGATAATTCATTATACTTGTAATGGAAGGTTTAGTCCTATCCTACCCGTTCGGCTAATGACCCTCCACTAGTCAAGAGTGCGGTGGGTAAGAGTGGATACCCATTCAATCGCCATTTTATAGGCAATTTCCTTAAACACCCCTTATATACCAGCTTCGTGAATGAGGCCTACTAACGGTAAGACTGACTTTTACTCATACATATATATAATGTTAGACTTTTAATGTTATATATATAGTATAGGGTGTATTTTACACTTTTTAAAATATTAGGTGGTCAAATTTAACAATTATACCTTTAATTCAATTAAATTGTAAACCTAAACTTTTATGGATTTATTAAACCTCTTTTAATTATACACCTTAATTAATTAATAAAACCATAAGGGTGTGATTTGAACTTTTTCAAAACTATACTAGAGTTTTAGAATTTAACATTCCTAATTAAACTTTTAATCAACTTTTAAATTCCAAAACTTGAGGGCAAGTTTTGAAACATTTCAACACATTAGGGTTTAGAATTTAAATATACATCAAAATTAAACCATTTAATCAAAATTTAAATTCCAAAACTTGAGGGCAAGTTTTGAAACCTTTTTCAAAACATTAGGGTTTTAACTATTTAAATTTCAAAACAACAAAACTTTTGGGTTCAAATTTAAACTATAAAACCTAAAGGGGAAAATATGAAACATTTCATAACAACAAGGATCAAATAACAAATAATCTAAATTAACATTTAATCACATAATTATCCATATTTGATTTATTTAATGATTTCTTGCAAAACAATTTATCAATTTAGTCAAAATAATTAATCAATTATCACATAAGGAAACAATTATCTTATTAATTGATAAATATCTTCAATTAGATAAAAAATATAGTCAAATATATCATAAAATCGGATTAATATTGATCTAATGTGATAAGGTAACTATCCCAAAGCAAAAACAACAAGAAATCCCGAGATATGCTCTATCTGACGAGTTGACTCGTCGAGTCAAGCTTGGACTCGGCGAGTTCAGCTATGGACTCGGCAAGTTCAGCCTCCAGAACACCAAAAATCGAATTTTTCAGATATACAATGCATCAATACAATTGAAACCAGTCTAGGCTCTGATACCACTGATGGGTTTTGGTCCTAAGAACATCCTATGTGCTCATACAAACCCTAATGCTTGGATCTAGGTTTCTCTATTGTACATGCAAGTTATCCAAGACTATAAACCCTAATTGTAGCATTCAAGTAATCATATTAACATGAAAATAGGTTTAAGATGTTACCTTGATTGTTATGTAGCAATAACAATCCCAAATCTCCTTGTATTGACTTTAGAAAGCTTAGAGTCACAATTGTCACTCCTCTAATGGTTCACAAACACCACAAGCAAGAGGATGAAGAGGAGAGAGAATGGAGGCTGCCTAAAACGTGTTCTAACCCTAGAATAAAGCTTCCCCACGTTTTTGGGTCATAAGGGTCTTATATATAGTTAGGCAATTAGGGTTATCTAACAAGGAAACCCTAATTAGGATGATTAAGCCCTAAGCAACTCATGGACTCCTTTCTTTAAGGCCTTGGACGATTTCTTATGGGCTTCCCCATAGAATTCGTCCACTCCTTAGTTTAAGACAATCCATAGCCCAAATTGCAATTATCTTATAATTATAATTCCAGTCCCTTAAGTTTAATTAATCTATTTTAGTCACAAAACTAATTACCAATTAATTATTGACTAATATTAATTAAACAATATGATTTCTCCTTTAATATATTATTCTCATAATATATTAATAAATCATATTTAATCCTTTCTCTCCATAATTCATCCTATCAAGTTGCTTTGGTGAAGGCAACCCAAAAGGACCATGCACCATCGGGTCAAGTACATACCAAAATAGTTATGGACTTAGACACTAATCCAACACCAATAACACTGTCCGACTCGACCCATGTGTGCGATGTGGTCCTCCTACAACCCAACAACCACTCCTGCAATAACCCATCTTATCCCAGTGAATGCTACGACTCCATCACAGACTTAAAACACTTCCCGATAGTCTATCAACCTTGTGTATGCTACGACTACCTCGTAGTATTACAAGACTCCAATAACAACCATGAGCCCAACCTATAGTCTTTCCCTCCATTTATCAAACCACACCGTAATCAATCATGAGTGGAACCTGCATCCGAATAAACCCTAATCAGGTGTTCTGGTCGTGCTTCGAAAACCAAAGCCTTTATCAGACAAGAACATGTAAAGAGGCTCTAACACAACCCCTATCCCGAGTCTAATCATATAACCACCATGCGCCATGACTGGTGCACCACCCATTTGTCGAAAGGCACTGAATCCCCATATTTGTGCAAGCCGTAGCTGAATTTCCACTTGAACTGGATCACCACTTGATTAAGGTGTGGAACTCCTCCTTGTCCCGCACCTGAAACTATTACCAAAAATCCGAATGGTTCTCCTCTAGTTGGATTTAACTATACCCTACTAACCTCATTAAGGACAACGAATGATAAAACCCCTTTACCGGAATGGACGGATCACCAACCCAACAACCCACTTGTCGAAAGATTGATGCACTTAAAAACATCTTCAACCGATATAATTTAAATTCTTTGACAATCCTAGCGTCTGACCAAACCCATGCGACTAAAATCATCACCCACTCACTATTGTTCCCACCCTATTAGCGACAATGACCTGATCAAAGAGCCTATCAATAATCAGTTGACATCCATCCTGAATGACACAAACACCTATGAACTCTGACTTTGTTGTTCCAGAAGCGACAACCGAATCCCATAAGTTCTTTCCTTAATGCTTTCGATGCGATGATCACCTCATAATCCCGAAAACATCAGCCTGGCAGCAACTCTCTGGCACTTAAATTCTAACAATTTACTTATACCCCACAACTATCTTGAATTCCAATGACCAAACAAAATTGCACTGCAACTCTCTCATCTCTCTTAGACCCATTGTTGAACCACCACGCCGATACGGCTGTTGATTCCCCTAGCAGGACCCCTAGTTCACTTCCACCAAGGTCCCACACAAAAGGTGGCTAGCGGCCTAAATCCAACACCATGATATGTGTTCCACTCATGATTCTCGGCATGCAAAATGGTATATGACGACCCTCGATAATATAAATCAGATAATCACAGAGAAAATAAATTGAAATAATGTTTTAAAAAGACAAATGCATGATCCAAAAGCATATATACAAATAATAAGGCACGAGGAAAACGGAAGGAAACATACCTACGATAACATCTAATGGAACTCTAGTCTCCCCTGCCTACAGTTGCAATGCTCGGCTCCTCACTGTTGGGGCCTCTGACCAACCCTCACGACCGTCAATGATTCCCAATGTAACTAGATTAGGTGCACTCACTGCTCCACCCAACAACCTTGGATAGTCGGCCTTCTTGTGGCCTACCTGATTGGAGTGAAAACACATTGGAATCGATCCTCGAGGACAATCCCTGCTAAAATGACCAGTTTGACCAAAAATGAAGTAACCCCTCCCCTTCTCATGACATCTCCCTTAGTGGGTCCTCCCACACTTGGCACAGTGGCCCCGACCCTGATGGCCTTCCAGTCGTGAATCCTGAGTCATGGGCCTCTTTTCCTGGCCCAATGCGGTCTGAATCTATTCTGAATTCCTCTTCTCGAGGTGATCCAAATAAATCTCCCTCTCTCGATCCCTAGCAATCATATCATTCAGGGTCTTACACGCTGACAAGGTCACAAACTCCTTGATGTCATCCCTGAACATATCATGATACCTCGCCTTCTTCATCTCCTCATCCGTTGTATACTATAGAACCAACAAAACCCTTTCCTAAAACTTGGCAGTGATCTCTAACACAGTTACAGTAGTCTGATGAAGGTCCTGAAACTCCCTCACCAACTGTTGCACCTCAATCTCTGGTGCAAACTCCTCCTGGAATCTCGTTACAAAATCCTCCCATGACATGGCCACCACGAACACATGTCCTAATGCATGACCGACCTCCTCCTATTAATCATGGGCTCGGTCCCTCAAAAGATAAGATGCAAACCCCACCTTCGCCCCTCAGGGCAGAAACTCGTTTGTTGATCATTCTCCATGTCAGCGATCCATTGGCGGCTAGCAATGGAGTCCTTATCCCCAAAGAACTCTGAAGCTCCATAGGTATTGAACTCCCGAAAGGAGGGTGTCCGCGGTCCAAACTGTCCTGCCACGATCTTGGTCCAAAAGGACTTGAGTCGCTCATCTAAAATCTCCATAATCCCAGAGCGGTACATGTCCTGATGCTCCTCCATAATCTCCATGATCCCCTCCTTGACCGAACTGAAAATCACAGGAGTCTGCTCCAAAATACAACGGGCGATCTCTGACGAAATGAACTCCCACATCTGCTCATCCATCGACTCAATCCCAACACATGTGCCTAAACCAGATCCCCCTCCATGACCGCTCATCACCATTCTGAAAAGCAGCCATATAATAATCAAAACATACACATAAAGTTCCTCATCCTACAGGCTTCCTAGAATCTTTGTGGCTTTCCTTGATTCGACTATGGATCCTGTTCTTTCAGTAGTACGGGCCCAATACTACCTTCCACACCTATCCATACATTACTCAAGGATTATTCCATATATTTTGAGTCACCTTCTCAAACTGGTACTCCAACTACTCACTAAACAACACATCCATACCCACTAAAACACTTCCTAGGCTCTCCTAGGTTCCCGACCTCACCTTGCCACCAGTTGCTGAAGGACTCTCACTTATGTCAGTTAACCACTTCATGAATACAATTACATGCAACAAAGCTCAAATAATCATTCGACTAACAGACTCAACCCTACAACGGTCGGACTCAAACAAGAGGTGCGCAATAGAGCCAAATTCATCACTCTGAGATTATTCAACCTTTGTAGCATGTAGCTTCACGTAATCACTTAACGGTTAACACATATCAACAAAAGTCCCACAAAACACAAAGCAAGCAATATCTATGCAGTAACACTCTAAGCCATAACCAATCATGTGAAATCGCAAGCTCACTTGCTACTACCATGCTAGGAACTTCTACTCTCACTGGAAATTATACATAATACATGATCAAATGGATTTTTGAATAAATGACTCCACCTTAGGTCCACAACATGAAGAGGAATAGGAAATAAGTCTAAACCAATCATTATAGGGCTATATGATCGTAGTCGTATACAATTTTTAAAGCATACACTTAGCAATCACTCTACTAATATAGATTCCAAATCTAGCTTAACATCCAATCCTCCTAGACTACAAGGCATCACATATCATGCCAATCTATCATGCAATTCCTGAAAGTATCCTTAGCCTTATCCTAGCATGTATGAGAACCTCCTTCCCTTCTGCCCACTCTCCCTTCACACGGTTCTCAAAGCAGAGGAGGAAGGATGGGCAGCAGGTACCACGAGCCCTCTGTCCCACACATCTATCCAGAAGCAAGTGTAGTTCACCGGTTCCACCGAATGCTCCTATTTGTTGGCAAAGATCGTGTGAGTGTGCAGTTATGCTTCGGATGCTTCGACATAGAATAGATCGACCCAGTTCCCGTTCTTTTCTGGTGCACTCGCTTTATATCTCCGACACACAAGGAAGGACGCGGTGGGAAGGAAGGAGCCCTAGCCTCTGTCCGACCGATCATTCCGCTGGAATCTCGCATTCACGCCCTCGTTTGACTGCCACTCGGGATGTAGTTGTAGATACGTTAGTCTTAGTGGGTCGTTGGCTCCACTTGTTATCTCCTTCTACGACATGCTGTTGTCGTCGCCATATTCCATATGTCACTTAAATGAATCAGAAGTAGGACCAAACTAAGAGTTAGCAGCATAAACAAAGATGAATTTGTGAATGAGAAATACAAGTTTCCTATCTTCATAGGAATCAATGGGAGAATGGAAAATTGCTCAAGTGGGCTGTTGGGCGTAATCGTAAGAAGATCATGTTGATGAGCCGTGTGATGGGAAACCTTCCCGCACGGTTCGGAGAGCACTGAATTAGAATGAGAGGTTCACCACCACATCATTGCATGCAAGGGGAGCTCGCTCGATTCGCAGATTGGTCCGACTCGTAATTCACTTCTGACCCCGTGTTCGATAGCCCGACCGTAGTGATGTTAATTGTGGTTACATCCGTAAGTAGCTTGGTCCATCTTAATTCCATTTCATATATGTATGAGGATCCGCATAGCCCTCGATTTATGTGTTATTTATCCATTCCTACTTTTTTTATGCCAATGTTGGTGACTTCATATCATATCACATATCAACATGTATGGGTATTATGGGAATCACTTACTTTAGCTCGGCTGATTGCACACATTACACCCCCTTCTCTTTATAAAAATCTTTTTAGAAAACTTTTTTGTTTTCGAAAAGATTACCAATTCCTCGGTTAGAGTTCAGACACACCAGAGAGTTTGCCCGAATCCCTCAAACCAAGGCTCTGATACCAACTTGTAATGTCCCAAAAATCCATGGAAAAATTTTTCATTTTAAAAACATTTATCCATACAACAATTTATTCCTAAAAACACTCAAGGAGAAAAATAGTATTTAAACATCAGAGTAAAAATCATAAATAGTCACTGCGGAATAAACTCTAGGGGATGTTGTGCAGTCACGCCGGGCCCTTCCCTTTTGAACTGGAAGTACATGAAACCATAAACATGAAACTGTAAGCACAAAGCTTAGCGAGTTCCCAAAAATACCACATACCATACATATCATTGGCTCTGGACCGCACATTGGGCCAAGTCTATAATAATGGGCCTAACCCTTCCTAATCAATGGACCCAACCCAACATATAATAGGTCTAGCCCAACAAACATTAGGCCCAACCCTACTCATGCAATAATCCCAACCCTACATGCATGCCCATGGCCCAACAAATCATGGCCAAACCCAAAGTGACCCAAACCCAAAAACGGACCATAAAGGCTTTTGGTAAGTATGCCCCACGTACTACCACTTTACGCCCAACGTACTGTATGATCAAAGAAAGGGTAACAAGTTGGATCCCGCTATGCACGACATACCAGGAGGGTACGCCCAACTTACGCCACTACTGCCAAAAAACTACTTTAAGCTTCTTAATACATTAAGATCTAAAGCCTAACACCCAAATCTGATTTTAAGGGACATCTTAAGTCATAAAGTTCCTGACTTTATCACTTTGCATGGATTAATGGAGTCCAAACCAAATCCCTAGATTCATAACTTCACCAGAAGACCACTAACTCATGCATGGAAGAGATATACCTATCAAGATTTGATTTTTATGACTTAATGACCTCAAAAATGACTATAAATGAGGCTCAAAGGTTCTGGAGTAACTTCTACTCACAAGATCCAAGCCATGGGACTAAAATATGCTCATATCTTAACCCCAAACTAGATTTATACTAAAGAGCCATAAAGTTTGAGGCTTTATACCTCAAGAAGAAAGGTCAAGATGAATAAGGTCTAGATCTACAAGCTCCAAGCCAACCAAATGAGCTCCTTCTTCTCCAATATGTACCAAGAACACTCCAAATCACTCAAAGGCCTCAAGAATCTCACAAATGGGGCTAGGGTTCCGAGGGAACTTCTTTAGAGGATGGAGGTTGAAGATAAGAAGGGTTTTCCAAAAGGTTAAGACCTTTAAATAGGGTCCAAGACCCAAAAATTAGGGTGTGACCCTGCTACGTGTACGCCCAGCGAACTCTAGGTACATCTAATGTACTAGGGAGAATCATCGCGACCAACTTAAGCCACGTACGACTAGCGTACATGCCTTGTACGCCCAACGTACATGCCAAACTCTTTCCCATTCAAACTTCCAATTGCCATAACTTATTCGATCCAACTCTGTTTTCGGCGTTCTTTATATGCTCGGAAAGGTAATGAAAAACCCTACAATCCCATCAAACTTTCACACTTTCGTTTTCTGGAATGAAAAGAATGGATACGACAGTGGTGCGCGTAGGAACCACAAGGATGCACTTCATGGACAACTCCAATCGTTAGTCTTGGGTAGTTTCTTTGTGAAAATGTATGTATAACAAAAAAGGACCGCATTTAAAATTGGGTCAAGCCGTAGCGCCTGGTACTCGAACATTGGCTCGAGGCATTTTCTCTACCCCTTCTTACCCTGAAAAAGCAGGGTCACCTTACGTCCTTGAACCGATAACCATCTTTCGGCTAACCTACTTTGACTTAAAACCTTCCAAACTAGAATCCATAATTCAAGAAACTGCCCTAAGAATCACTTTTACCATTATACCCTTGGACTCCAAAGCACAAAACAAAAGCTTAGATCACACAACCTATATCACACAACCTATATAATCTACACCCAAATGGGTCTAGAACCCAAACCCTTTGAAGTCCAGGGCCCTAACTTGGTCCATTTAATGCCCATAATTTCCGAAATAGGAAACTTTTCGAAACCGGATATTACATATATACCTTCTAACTTGTAATTTAGCGAAGTATATATAGTTCACTGGTATTTGTGTAAATCCCATTGACCTGAAGTGCTTTATGACATACTCCCTTTATGATAAGATATGGATAAGGTAACATAAAAGTTCATTTAGAGAAAAATAAAGAATATATATAAGAATAATGAATAATCATATATATATATATATATATATATATATATATATATATATATATATATATATATATATATACACACGATAATATTTTCAAATTAACATTTTCTCTCAATATATAAGACATTGTATTTGCATTCAAAGACTAGCAATTAAGTAGCAACCATTTGCCTTGCTAGCTATGTGATTCTTGAAATGTATCTCTAAGCTATTTTCCTTAAATTATCCGCGTAGAGCATAGCTGTTAAATAAAGCCAAAGCATTGCTGGTTAAATGGGCAACATTCACAATCTTTCTTCTCACCACATTTTTCATTTTCGTGTCATTCACAAACCCCTCGGAGCAAGTGTCTTCATCCGTCATTGCAGAACTCACCCATGTTTGTATGTCACTTATCACTAGCCGGGTATCTTTGGAACCCGGTTGACTCATCTCCTCAATTGATTTTTTCAATTCGTATACCGCGTCACTCAGCAACTCAATGCAGTCTTTCATGGCTGCAACCTCCAGGGGAGCCATGACATGCACTTGTGACAATTTTACCATTGCTAATGAAGTGGAGCGGGTCTTGTCGAGGGTAACTGATAGAGCTGCTTGGGCTAGTAGCTTTGGGCTTGTTTGGATTGCACCTGATCGACTTGACAATGAGTTGAAGCAGAGTGTAGGATAAGTTGTCAAACCGCATGATGTTCTGATGAACTCGACATTTGTTTTCTCAAGGGCAGAGATGAAACTAATGGAGGAAGTGAAGAAAACTGCTATTAGGAGAATGTTACGGGCTAGAGAATATGTAGAATATGAGCCTTCCATATTTAGAAGTTCTTTTTAGGAAGGTTTGAACTTTGAAGAAATGCTGTCTAGCTTAAAGATTGATGCTAAGAATTGAAGGTTGGTTGTGAAAGTTGAGCAAACGCACTCCCAAATTTATAGGAAAATCAAATGGCGCTTATCTTCTCAAGTTCTAGTGTTTATCTAAGATAATGTGTACACAGTACACATGTGCCAAAATATCTATCGACTTTTGAGTTCCCTTTAACAACTTGCAATTATGCAAACCTCTACCCATTCTTTTATTGATTAAATGAAGGGGACTTACGTGGAGATAATTTGTAAGCTAATAAGTTGCATTAGATTAAGTTCAATTCTCTGTAGTATACTTTGAGTTCATATGTGTTAATAGTGGTCGACATAATGAGAAATGATAAGTTTGGACTGTTGGAGGGCCACGAGGGGGGCTTCACCGGGGTCTAGAAATGGGACAATACAGTATGTTGAGGTTGGACCGCTGGGGGCTACAAAATTACAATAAACTTTTCCGGACCACTTGATAGTACATGTATTGCTTCGGATTGGTTGGAAGGATAACGTATTACAGTAGTCTATAGATATTGCTAAATTAAGCACGCCGACCATTTTTTATATTTTGAAAGCGTAATCAAGGAATATTAATAAACAGTAAACGAAAACGCTAGAATAGGTTGTTTTTGTCTTATGCATGGGTCGACATCAAATAAACGACAATACATAAGAGGGAATATATTATTGGAAAATTGAGTAATTTAACCTATATAAATGGTTTTTTTTTTGACAAAAATAATCGATTTATATGCTTTTTTGGAAAAATAACCATTAGAGTGTATTTCAAAGTGACGTTTGGGATCCTGGATGATCATCTGGAGATTTTTTTTCAAAAATTAAATTAAAAGTTGGTCATTTATTGTGTGTTCATTTTTATGTTTATTTATGGTTTTTGAAAAATAAATCGTCAATTGCAAAAAATAACAATGCGTGAAACCCTTAAATCTATTGCATAAAGTAATAGTTACTAAACTTAAATATGTTTTAAATAATAATACAATGTTCAAATGGACCCCTACTTTTTCTTCGTATCCTATATGTGAGTATGTGACATTCTCATTTTCACGTAGAAAAAAACGACTTGTTAATGCTTATTTAAATCAGAGTATTCTTTTCAAAAGAGTAATAATGTAGAATTTGTTCCCAAAAATATGACTATCATTATCAAAACATTTCTGAGGAAATATATTTCATTTATATTTAAAAATCTTGGGATGCCATTGTCAATACAGCAACATAAGCATAAACGTAATATTACAGGTCTTACAATAGATTATTATTCTAATTGCTTATTCTTCTTTAAATCTCTCTCCATATTTAAACTCATTAGATGTGTGCTCTTGTGCTGCTACCTGTGATACAAAAAAACTGAGTGAGTTAGATTTGGAAAAGCCTGGTGAGTACATAGGGATTTCAATCCCACAATGTGATAATATATATATATATATATATATATATATATATATATATATATATATATATATATATATATATATATATATATATTATCACATTTTGGGATTGAAATCCCTATGTACTCACCAGACCTTCCCACGTCTAACCCACTCAGTTTCTTGTGCTGCTACCTGTGATACAAAGAAACTGAGGGGTTAGACTTGAGAAAGTCTGGTGAGTACATAGGGATTTCAATCCCACAATGTGATTATATATATATATATATATATATATATATATATATATATATATATATATATATATATATATATATATATATATATATATATATATATATATATATATTAAGCCTGCAAATCCAACTAATATTATTTACACAAATACATCATATCTCTAAAATTATTTATCCCATCCTGTCGATTCCTACGCATAGATCCTACACAATGATCTTACAAGATCTAGCCTAAATGATCAATATGAACAACAAACTGACGACGCTGCTTCGGAAATTCCCTAGCAGCAAACAAGGATCAATAAAGACATCAAATGAGGGGAATGAAATAAGTTTCACTACGAACATCTGTTCGTAAAAACCACAAGATAGTTAAGTCAGGGGTAGTTATCTAGATAACTGTGTCTGGCAGTGGTCTGACACCATGGGGTATTTTACCACAGACTCACCCTATCCGACAATATAACACCATACATACCTATTAGTGGTCTATCAACGGCATACTTTATTAGACAGTCTACGAAGTTCCCTCAATTACTTCGTGAAAGGAAACGCTGACATCTAAAGCTCATCCAATCACTTCATAAAAGAAACGATGACTCCAAAGCTCTTTCAAAATATAAAGTATGGAGAAATACTAATATAGTATTCCCGTATGCTCCCGTACTTCACCGATCACCATCATTATCGTCAGCGAGTAGAATTTTAAGAAGGGAAATACAAATGTAGTACTCATATACGTAGGACGTACCCCACCGATCATCAATCTCATTGAACAAAGCTTCTAATCTCCATTCCCATCACACACGTATCCTTAATAAGATGTTACCCAATATCCAAACTTAATTGAACTAAGCATCCCTTTTAAGTTTTAAGTCTTATCTCATCACTAGGAAAAACTATAATATTTATAATATCAATTCTATTTAGGCAACACTGTCCTAATCTAGTGTATACACTAACACAAAGTATTATGTATAAATATACCTCATTTCTTAGAAATAATACTTCTATTATGATTATCATGTAATAATATTATATAAACACATAAAGAACCATACTGGTTCGTACACCGTATATCATCAAATATAGATGTAACATATATTTCAATCAATAATCATATAATTCACGTATAAACTTTCAACAAATATTTAATATTTTAATTAATACTTGTCTTAAAATCATGTTCATGAAGGTAATTATGCACTCACTTGATTAGTAGATCGAAAAAGGATTTGGTGCTTAGACTTTTTCTAGGAAGCGATTCTCCAATGCTCAAGCGTTTCTACGTTTCACTCGAGAACTCAATTCACAGTGACTGAGATCTCGAAGCAGATATATTTTAGAGGAAAGTTGTGACGAAATGAGGAGACTTGAGTCCCTATTTATAGTGTTAGGATTTCTTAGCCACTAAGTTTACTTAGCCATTAAGCTTAATTAATTCAATTTTATCCATATTACTTTTTTCGTTCTTATCTACATTATTTAATTTGATCTTATCAATATTATTTAATTCGATCTTATCAACATTATTTAATTCGATATTATCCACAATCTTATCCACATTATTTAATTTGATCTTATCCACAATTTTATCAACATTATTTAATTCGATCTTATCCACATTATTTAATTCGATCTTATCTACAATCTTATCCACACGTAGCTATCGACGGAATCTACAACTTTCGTTTAGACTTCGTCGGCTAATTTTGATTTTATATTTTTTGTCCATATTTTTATAAAATTAAATGATTTTGCTAAAATGATAACTCTCTCGTACAAACTCCGTTTTTGGCATTCGTTTTCTCAAAATTCTTATTTTAAAGAGTACTACGATTTTATTTTTTGGTGGCTTTAGCTAAAATTCAACCATTCTCTTTGTAGCTTTTTACATCATACATTCGTTGTGCGCGACTGACTTTTATATCTTATAAAAATCATATGTAATTCATACGAAGTCGGATTTCCTATAGAATTTATATTTTCGGGATTGAGAAGACGTGTGTTTTCTCTCTCTCTCTCTCTCTCTATCTATCTATATATATATATATATATATATATATATATATATATATATATATATATATATATATATATATATATATATATATATATGTTTTGACGCACTTATTTTTACGATTTACGGACGATTCGGCTAATTTTTCCTAATTTATTATATTATAATAATTAGGGCTGACAAAAATGTACCATGGAGAACCAACCAACATATTACCAACCAAACCAATAAAATCGATAGTCAACATGTTTCGTAGCCAATATGTTTGACCGGTAATACCATGCCAATTAAGTAGTCTTGGTATGGTAACAGTACAAAATTTTGAATACCACGGTTGCACCATACCAACCAACATATATATATATATATATATATATATATATATATATATATATATATATATATATATATATATATATATATATATATATATATATATAGATCAATCCTTGCATTTTCAAGTATTAGTTAGGAGTAACAACTAAAAAGTAATAGTCAGAGTTACTAATATAATTCAATTGATATTGATTCTTTTTTGAACGAAACATTATAGTAAAGGAAATTACTAACACAAGGTTAAGGAAGGTACATGACACTAAAAGGATTTACTAAAACAAGCGACGACCACATAAGAACACTCAACAATCCCCTTTACCGTCTAACAGTTGTGGTATGTATGTGCCCTTTACATTAGTGATTTTGAAACTCTCAAGGGGGATAAATCAGTGTGTTTGGTACCACAATAGTAGATAACAACTAGGATTTTGTGGATACGGGTTTGGATATCTATAAACCAAGATGTATTTTCTAAAAAATAGCCGCCCATCGTATATAATCATTGTGAATGTCTTGAAATCCAAAACTCCAAAAAACCAGTGGGCAATCAGTATATTAATAGGGATGTAAAGTAATTGAAACATAGGTATATTATATCATACTCAGATCAAGCCGGGTTAATGGATCCATCAGCCATGTTACACCACTCCTTTACATCTGTGTTGAAATCTGTCAATACAAATGTTCACCGAGCACCACCCGGTGTTTGCTCTATCATCAACGAAATCCAGATCATGATGGGTTGTCAATCAACATATGTATACAATAAAGTAAGTAACCAAAGTGAATGTTTAGTGTGTAATGATCACATACATATATATAACATACATCACATTCCAACCAGCCCAAGTCATAGTCCCCATATAAGCGCATCCGTAACTCCATCGTCGGTATATAAGTGAGAAAACGGTGGACAAACTCTAACGAAACATCCCGTTATTTATGTAGACTGTGAATGCTAGGGTCTATACAACTGTCCAATGGTGTTGTGAGTTGGTGTGCTACGTCTTTATTTTTCATCTATACCCATGGGGACTTCAACCATGTGGATATATGTTTTGCTGGATGCGGACACCTAAGAGATAACGGTGGCATTTTGTACTCTTCCCGAGAAATCACTTTTAGATCTGACGGTTCTACATATTGTTGGATTAGTGTCTAAGTCCATAACTATTTTGGTATGTACTTGACCCGATGGTGCATGGTCCTTTTGGGTTGCCTTCACCAAAGCAACTTGATAAGATGAATTATGGAGAGAAAGGATTAATTATGATTTATTAATATATTATGAGAATAATATATTAAAGGAGAAATCATATTGTTTAATTAATATTGGTCAAGAATTAATTGATAATTAATTTTGTGACTAAAAGAGATTAATTAAACTTAAGGGACTGGAATTGTAATTATAAGATAATTGCAATTGGGCTATGGATTACCTTATAATATAAGGTTGGACGAATTCTATGGGGAAACCCATTAGAAATCGTCCAAGGCTTATTAAAGAAGGGTTCATGGGTTGCTTAGGGCCTAATCATCCAAATTAGGGTTTCCTTGTTAGATAACCCTAATAGCCTCACTATTTAAAGGACCCTTAAGCCCCAAAAACGTGGGGAACAAGATCCTTAGGGTTTCCACACGTTTTGGGCAGCCTCCTTCTCTTTTCTTCTTCATTCTCTTGCTCTTGGTGTTTGTGAGCCATTAGAGGAGTGACATTTGTGACTCTAAGCTTTCTAAAGTCATTACAAGGAGGATTTGAGATTGTTATTGCTACATAACAATCAAGGTATGATCTAAACCCCATTCATAAGTTAATTAGATTAATTGTATACTAGATCTAGGTTTTAAAGTCTTGGATGAATTGCATGTACAATAGAGAAACCTAGATCCAAGCATTAGGGTTTGTATGAGCACATAGGATGTTCTTATGGTCATAACCCATCAGTGGTATCAGAGCCTTGATTGGTTTCTATTGTATTGATGCCTTGCATGTTCATTCTTGTTGCAAAATCGAAATTTTGGCTTTCTGACTGATGAACTCGGCGAGTTCCAATGTGGACTCGGCGAGTTGGCTCCTACTCGGCGAGTCCATAGAGGAACTCGGCGAGTTCGAGCGTCAGAAGGAGGCAGTTTCGGGATTTCTTGCTGTTTTACTCAAATATACTTGTCTTAATTGTTATGGGTCATTAAAATTCGAATTTTAATCATATTTTGAGTATATCCTTGATTTAAACAAAAGATAATTACCAATTGATTAGATGATAACTTCCTTATTTGATTAAAGCTTGATTATTTGTATTAATTGGATAACTTATCTTGCAAGAAATTGATTTTAGGTCAAATTAGAGAATAATTAGATTAATTGTTTAATTTAAGTTATTTTCTATTTGATCCTTTTGTTTTGAAAAGTTTCAAGACTTGCCCTCAAGTTTTGGAATTTAAATTTTGATTAAAAGGTTTGATTTTGAAATATTTAAATTCTAAACCCTGTGAGAAAATTAAGGGATCATAATAAAAATAAATATAGACTTGGATAGATTCAAAGATCATGTTTATCAAACACTTACCGAAATCTGTAATTCGTCCCTTTTGCATGGGTTACACGAATTCAGAGGTAAGATAATCCAAGAATGAACCAATCTGAATTACATGCCTAATTCAGATTGTAAAACACAATATACCGATTATGTGTTCTTGGGAGATAGAACAAATCATAAAATCGGATTTTGAGAGTATATAGTTTGTAACCCATTTTCTAGAACATGAAGAATGCTCTTATACTTGAGGGAAAAGTGGTTATGGCGGTTGCCTCCAGATTTGGTGCCAAAAACTAGTAGTTATTAGATATAACTAACACTTGCATCATCAATATGTCATCAAGTGAGTTTTTGGTGGGAAAATGAATGGCTCTACCCCTTGGGCCCCGCCAGGGGCGCTGCCCCTGGACCCCCCATATTCCCGAGTTGACATTTATCACTTCGAGTGTGCACCCCGCACATCCTAGCTCGGTTAGTAAATGGTGCTCAACATATCTCATTATTAATAATAATTACACCAAAATATGTTGATTACTCTAAATTCACCAACACCCCCTATGAGGTACCATCATCATCTCTGAAACCTTTATTATCAGGTTGTAGACGTATGCCTACCGTAACTTCAAGTTGTAGAAAACACATCTTATGTGCCATCAACTGCTTATGCCATTCAACAAGCTCCTTTTGCAACTGAATAATGTTTTGGTCCTTATTTGTTGTTGGTATAGTGGTTGGTGGAGGTGGTGGCTTAGATGCATATGAACCTTTGGTACCATCTGGTCATGCCTTCTGTTGTAGAGGCTCATAAGTAGGTGAGTTGTGAGGTGATTTTATCATAGAAGGTGCTCTATTAATAGGTCCGATAGCTAAAGCAAGACATTTAATCCACACGGAGCTAAAAGACCACCAGTCAGCACGAATCTCATCTACTGTCGAATCTAACTTATTTATAAGTCTATTATCCTACTAACAAAATTGTAAAATTATAAATAATCATAAATTATACATATAGTTGAAAATTATAAATTATATAAATAATCATACAATTGTCAACGTTAAGAAACTTGTCACATTGCCTTGTCTGTAATTTCTTCAGCTTTGACCATCCAATAACCCGAGGGATCACATTTGGTTGTCGGGTACCAAAAAAAGCTCACATTGAAACTCTCAAGAATCCATATATGAAATAATCATATATTAGAATATTATCAAACATAAAACGTTAACGTAACACCCGCAGATTCAGGCTAGTCAATTAATGTATAATAAACAGTAAAAAATGACTTTTTGATAGAAGGTTATTTAGGATAAATAATCTTAACCAAATTTATAGTATATATGACAAGGATTTCGTGCATATAAAGAATGCCTAAATCTGACTTTGCAAGAGGAAGTTATGATTTTTCAAGGTTTCAGCGTAGCACACAGAATTCGAATTCTGGAACGACAGGTTATTAGAAAAAATAATCTAAACGAAAATTGAATATCTCATCAATAAGAGTATGTCGATATAGATAAAATTGATAACGAAGTCCGTATGTAGGATTTACGATTTTTGTAGTGATTTATAACAGCCTAAGCCTATCAAAAATATAAAATTTTGATAGAGTGAGAATTAGCTATTGGGATCTACAGGAAAGTTGTGGATCTCATTGAGAGCTTTCCGAGGATATAAATATTGTCTAAAACAAAGCTCGTATGAAGAAGTTACACAATTTTGAAAATCTAGAAAGGTGTGCGCACGAAGTGCGTCACGCACGCTGATGATATGGCACCACGAGAGAGCGCCACATGGCCATGTCAAGGCAACCCTTTCTTCCAAGACACATCGATGTGGACCAAGGAGATTTTAACACGTGGCACCATAGGAAGGTGACACATGGCACCTTCTAGAAGACGAGCGTGTGGACCAACAATTCAGTGACACGTGGCAGAAGGTAGTAGGAACCAACAAAGCTGATATGCGTCTTGCGCACTATTCCTTGTGTGGCCGCATGGTCATCTTCAGCCCTATAAATAGCTTGTTTCAACTCATTCCTTCCCCACACTTCTCCTATCCTTCTCTCTTGAGTTTTTAATTCTTTAGCCCAAATTTCTCTTAGTATTTAAGGAATTTTTGCAAGACTTTGAGGTCTCTAGGAGCCCGAATAATAGAAGCTTTCGGTTTTGAGATTCTGCCTTTGCATTTCTCGGTTTTCAATTAAAACCTCTATAAGTTAAGCTACACTATAGTTCTTTTGGTGTAACTTATATTTATAGTAAAAAGTCGTTGTTATGAACATATAAGTAAGATTTAACAGTAATTCCAAGTCATAATACTAATTGATCTACTTATGAGAAAGGTGACTAGAATGGTTAGGTTGGCTTGGTTGTTGAATTTCAAAATGGCTACATGCCGAAATGGTCTTGCCTCCCAACTCATCTACATGGCTGATCCTTATTTGATAGAACTATATGTATTTAATGGAATGATTGATAAGTTTAGGTTATCATTTGAAATGTTAGACTAAGACTTAGTGATAATGATACTAGGTCACGTTAGAAGAGAAGTTAAAATACCAAGGCGAAGCTCTACCAAAATCGTTAGTCATTCACCTAAATCAGGTAAGTGCATAGTTACTTTCATCTTACACACACACACAAACACACACACACACACACACACATATATATATATATATATATATATATATATATATATATGAAGTATCTAATTAATTAATTGTTATATGTTCTTATGTGAAAAGATGTTATGTGTTAGATGAATTGTTATAAAAATAAGTTTATATGATTTATACCATATATATATATATATATATATATATATATATATATATATATATATATATATATTATACGCTAGGTGTGAGATCCATATAATACATGGGTTTGTTTAAAAGAAAAACTAAATACAAAATTCTAAACATTTGAGAAGTATAAATTTATAAGAAAAGTGAGAAAATATTGAATTATAAAAATTAAAGTCTTTTTTATCTTTTAAATTTAAACAAATAATTTAGATAAATAAATAAATAAAATTAATGAATATTTAATTTAGTAATTTTGAAATTAGAAGGAAAGTTGATTAGTGAAATTGATATGCATTTATTATTGCAATTAAACACTATCTAAACTTTAATTAAATGAAAAAAACCATAAAATGACATGTGGAATAAAAATTAGATTGAAATAACCACAAAATTACATGTGGCAAAATAAATGAAAATGTGACATGTGGGAAAAATATCTTTATTTATTAGGGATGATGATTGGGTAATGAAGGGTAGTGAAAGATGCCATAGTACGACTAAAGATAGGATGTCATCGTATGATGAAAAATGTAGGCAATGATAGAATGCTACAACTTTAGAAATGGTACTGGTGTGCCAACGGTGTAGGAAGGGTACTAGTGTACCAATGATGTAGTCGCCTAACAAAGTATAGGTGATGACCAGCAGACTATTCATGGTCGTATCGTGGAACACTGGCAGCGATGGACTTCGTGCCAATTAGATGAACTCAGACAGCGATGGACTCTGTGCCTATTTGATGGACACTGGCAGCGATGGACTTTGTGACAATTAGATAAACACTGGTAGCGATGGACTTCATGCGTATTAGATAAACACATGAAACGATGAACGTCGTGCCTATTAGATAAACACAGGCAGTGATGGACTTCATGCCTATTCCTTAGGACAAACCCTTAGGAATGAATATAGAAAGAAACCTACTGACATGTATTGAAGAGAAATCCATGTAACAGTACTATCAACGACGATGACTAAGACGACCTTGGATAAATCCTTAGGGCAGAATAAATAAGAAAACGAGGATGGATAATCAACTTAATGTTGATAATTAAATTTATTAAATATATTATTGTGGGTTGAAAACCCTATGTACTCACCAAGTTTCCCAACCCGACTCACTCAGTTTATTTGAATCACATGTAATTAAATAAAGATACTTGGCTAATGATGTATGCATCTGCTGAGAGAATTAAGGAGATGTAGATCGTTAGTATACTAATTTCGCAATAAAAAATGTTTTCAATAAGCATAAACAAAAAGTTTTAAAATGGCCATGAAAATGGGATGTTACCGTTAAAGGGATAATTATGTATTTTACCTTAAAATCGTATAAAAATCTGCTTATGGTGTATGCTAATTTTTTTGAGGTTATGCATTTTTTGCTTTCATAAGATGTATATGGTTCTCAACCTTATTGAATACAGTGTATAGCTTAGAGTACAGTTGATCCAAAATTGTCCCCCCACCCCGCGAATATCTACGACATAAAATAATACACAATTATTTTTGTAAAAAACATTAGTAATGACAATTATAAATTAACAAAATGATACATGTTGAATTCATCAATGTTGGATACCAAAGCCAAAAACTAATCTTTCACAGGATGACAAGGCAACCTCTCATTGAAACCATTCTCTAATATATATATATATATATATATATATATATATATATATATATATATATATATATATATATATATATATATATATAAAAGAAATACACGAACCACACCCTTGTCTGATAACTCATGAAGTGATCCATCAAACACAACAACAACATTTTTTAATTTCACGGACTCATTCTTCTCAACCATAGAAAATACATGAGATCGGAAGGCAAGACCAGAATTGGAGGCAACAAAATATTCACCAAACTAGAAGCTGGTGACAAGGCATAATTCTCTCTTCCCGAAACTTAGCTAGTACCCCTCGATCTCAAAAACTATTTCCTCTACTTCACTTCGAGGGTTTGTCACAACTTTTGGGCTAACACATAATGTAGAAATAAAGGATCCCCCTCTACCCCTGCAAGAATATCTAACCACCTACCAAAACAGGTCTTTTGGAATATATATCGCCTCGCATGATGGTCTGTCATCGACTCTCGCAAGAATATTCGCAGCAATGGCGTGTTTGCAAGATAGTGTAACAGATGCATCAAAAATCCCGTAATGCTGTAAACAAAACCAATTTTTTAAGGTAATTCAGAAGTTTAAACGGTGATCCAAAACGAATTGCGATGAACATTCCAAAATTGTTATGCGCAATCCAAACATGTTCTTCGTGTTCCGAAAAATTTCTTTGCATTCCAGACATGTTCAAAATTGCCTATGGCACCAACTAAACTAGTTTTGAGTTTGTCCTAACACTAAATTAGCTTAAAATTAAGCATCTACAACACTGTCCAGAATGTGTTCTTCGTGTTCCGGAATAACTCGTTTACACCAATTATCTTAAAATTAAACAACTAAAAGTGTAGGAGTCGAGAACTTACCCGTAAAACTTCCAAATGATCAGGATCATGTGTCATATCTTCTTTGATTCTTTAGTCCGAAATTTATAGATTTTCTGGAATGAAATTCGGAATAAGGTTTTATACTTTGTGCTCCGAAACCCCGAAGAAAATAGTTATTTTGTTAAAAAAAAGTCAAGACACCCCTCTATCAATGCCAAAAGTTAAATTCAAATTGGTTATTTTTTATAAAAACCAATACAAAAAGATTAGTTTATTTAATTTCCATGTATTAAATGTTTAACTTTTGGCTCAGCCATGGAACTAAAAAAACTATCCGAAGGAATGAAAAATACTGTTTTTTTTAATATACATTTTATGGTTTATATTCAAAATTTTAAACAACGTTTTAAACCAAAAGGCAAAGACACACTTGTTAGCTCCTTTGGTTATGTGATCTGACTAGATCTTCTACTCGCCATTTAAATTAGCAATGGCACTATCATATAAATAAGAATATCTAGCCTTCAATAACAGAAAATTACAAATCTAGCATTTTTCCTCAATAATTTTGCAAAAATAACCAAAAACTAACCATTAGTAAAAACTAGTCACTAAAACCGTAGAGAGGGTTAACTCGTTTGTTGTTTCGTACCTCATCTCCAGTTTCGTCGTAGTCTATAATTTTTATTTTCACAAAACGACAGATGACTTGGGCCTTCTGCGGTTTCCTCTCGTCGCTATTTCTTTCGTTCTTCATTTATGGGGTTCTGAAGAACGAAACCGCAAAAGAACGTATGCCATCTGTTGTTCTGATTTTTTTTTATGTTGACTACGGTCTCAAAATTCCTACTTTGATGGGTACTACGATTTTCCTTTTTGTGACTTTTGCTAGAAGTCAACATTTCTCTTCGTAAATTTTGACATGGTAACCTTTTATGCACGGTTGATTTTTATATTTTATAAAAGTCATATCTTCTACATCTTAGGTCAAATTTTTACGAAGTTTATATTTTTGGAATCACGCTGATACATACATTCTGAATGTGTTAACCTGCTTATAAGATGACACGACTTTTCACACACTTATTGTTGAGCCTATTAGTCAAAATAATCATGTTTGGTAAGGATGTAATCAAATATATTTATTAACAAATCAAAATATTACATTGTTGCCCTATTACACTGTAACACCTCAAATTTTAGCCCAAAATTTTCTTTTTAATTTACCAAAATCAGGGTTTCACAATTCAAGTTATCAATTACATAATTATCTCAAAACAACCAGTATCACAAATATTAGAGTTCATAAACGTGTCCCAGTAGTAAATCTCCCAACACGTGTGTACAATCAGACACTCGCCTTCCCGCGGTCCTCGGAAGTACCTGCCACATATAAATCAACAACTGTAAGCACGAAGCTTAGTGAGTTCCACAATATACCACATACAACAAAACATAAATAAACAACTATGAGTTATCAGCAACCCTGTGGACTATCAGTAGTCCCAGTGGGCTAACCGCACGTCCGGTAGGTTGTTAGCAACCTTAGAGACTATCAGCAGTTTCAATCACATAATAAACAACATAACATACTAATAACAGCTAGACCCAGCTGGTCATCATAGATACAACTATTCTACCAAATCGGTAAGAATAAGTGAGGAGACCCACCTGATGCTGACGACAAGTAAATCTAACACCCGAACTGCTAGATCTCGACTCTGCTAGTCAACAAAATAATTAACCCTAATTAATAATTAAGGTCTAAAACTCACTCGTGAGTCCAAATCCCACAACTAAACCTTCTAAGGGCAAAAGTACCATTTTTCCCTTCTCATGGTCCAAAACATTAAATCTTGACCAAGGGTCAAAGTCATCGAAAGTCAACTGTCAACGAGTATGCTAAGCGTACTACTTCTTACACAGGGGGTACAACAAAATCAGCATACATCGGGGGCGTAGCCAGGAGTATGCCCGGTGTACTCTGTCTGCCTCTAATTCCAACAACTTAGTGTCTTAATCCGTTAAGACAACCAACCCAACCTCAGATCTGAGTAATCTAAGATGTCTTAACCCATAAAGTCGTTGGCTTTAATCCTTTGCATGGCTAGAAAAGACCCAATGCAACCATCATTAGCTTTTAACACACTCTAAGCTACTATCCTCATGCATGAGCCAAGGGGAATGATCGAATAACCATTTTTATGGATCTTCAAGACCTAAAATACATGAAAGGACAACTACAATTCCATGGAGTGCCCTAAACTCATAAAGGTCCAATCTTAGGGACAAAAGTTCATAAAACTTCAATCATGATGATCTAAAGAAAAGCTTGTCAAGGTATAGATTTTATACTTGAAAATGACGCACAAAGAGGATAGGTTTCTGGATCTACAAGCTTCCTAGCACCCACTCCTTCTTCTCAAGTCTCCTTCTTCCACCACAAGCAACAAGAACACTCAAAACTTGCAATAGGTCACACAAGCAACACAACTTGGGATTAGGGTTTTAGGGAGCGTTTGGTGGATGTTAAGGATGCTCAAATGAAGAAATAATGTTGTTTAAATAGGGGACAACCCTTAAAATTAGGATTTGAAGTATGGGCTAGTACGCCAGACGTACCAAACGTACGCCTAGCGTACTACCTGTTCATTCACGATATTTCATGTTGTATGAGTATGCTGCGTGTAATCTTATGTATGCCCTGCGTATGACCAATTCCACAAGACTTTTACTCCAAGGGACCAAATGTGCCACTTTTGATAAAGATTCAAGAGTTAATAAAAATACCTAATTTCAGGATGTTATAATTCTCCCCCATTAGAATCAGACTTCGCCCTCAAAGTCGTCCTCAGGAAACAGCTCAGGATATTGCTCACGCATCTCAGACTCAGGTTCCCACGTCCACTCTGAACCTCTTCGGTGCTGCCACTAAACTTTGATCAAGGTCACTACCTTGTTCCTCAAGGTCTTCACTTTCGAATCCATAATTGCCACATGCTTCTCCACATAGTTCAGGCAATCATCGACTTGATTGTCCTCCAAAGGGACCACATCTGTCTCGTCAACTATATACTTCCTCAGCTAGGAAACTTGGAAGGTATCATGAATCTATCTCAAATCCTCTGGTAGCTCTAACCGGTAGGCGACCTTTCCTACACGGGCCAAAATTCTGAAAGGGCCAAGGAACCTGGGGCTAGCTTGTCCCACTTCCTGAAGTGGATAACACCCTTCCAAGGTAACACCTTCAGGAGCACTAGATCTCCCACCTGAAACTCTAGCTCAGAGCGTTTCCGATCTGCATAACTCTTCTACCATCTATGCGATGTCAGCAGTCTCTGTCGAACCTGTTGTATAAGCTCAGTCATCTTGAGCACTACCTCCGTGCTCCCCATAACCATCTGTCCTCGAGCGTCTGAATCGTTCGCTCGCTCTGCCCAACCATTTGCGGATGGTATGCAGTACTGAAGTGTATACGGGTACCCAAATACTCGTGAAATTTCTTCCAGAACCTGTATGTAAAGCGCACATCCTGGAAAGAAACAATAGACGTCAGAACCCCATGTCGAGCCACCATCTCTCGAACATAAATCACATCCAATTTCTCTTCAAAAGAGTTCTCAATAATGGCTAATAAGTGAGCACTGTTCGTCAAACAATCCACTATCTCCCAGATAGTGTCAACACCCCCTCGCAGTCCTTGGTAACTTTGTAATGAAATCCATGGTCATCTGCTCCCACTTCCATAGGGGAACCTCTAGAGACTGTAACTTGCCATGAGGGCGTTGGTGCTAGACATTGACCTTCATGAATGTCAAACTTCATTCTACAAACCATGCCACATCTCTCTTCATACATGGCCACCAATATTTATGCTTTAGGACAAGATACGTCTTGGTATCCCCTGGGTGGATGGAAAATCTCAATTTGTGGGCCTCCTCCATCAAAATCCGTCTGGACCCACCTACATATGGTACCCATACCTGCCCATGAAGAGTCAAAAGCCCTCGACTATCGATATTAAAGGCTAAAATCTGACATATCACCCGCTCACTTTTCCGATTTTCCTCTTTTATAGCCTCCGACCGCTCTTCCTTGATGATCTCTAGGACTGGAGTCATCACAGTCATCCTCATGCACATATCCTGAATCAGGGCACTTTTCTCCCTCCGGATCAAGGTGTCGGCCACCACATTGGCCTTGCTCGGTGATACAAGATCTCACAATCATAGTCTTTCACTACATCCAACCACCTCCTTTGCCTCATATTCAGGTTAGGCTGATCCATGAGAAATCTTAGACTCTTATGGTCCGTGTAAATGGTACACCGAACACCAAAGAGATAATAACGCTAAATCTTGAGGGCAAAAACCACCACCCTTAACTCCAAATCATGAGTGGGATTTAGGCGTATGCTATCACATGTCCTCTCTGCATCAACATAGCACCCAATCCTGCAATGGATGCATCACAGTAGACCACAAAGTCCTTAATTCCCGCAAGGAGGTAAAGTACTTACGCCTCACACAATCTCTGGCGAAGAGTCTCGAATGATTCCTTCTGCTTAGGACCCCAACTAAAAGCAACATCCATCCTTGTCAACCTGGTAATAGGAATAAGAATCTTGGAGAAATCCTTAATGAATCTCCAATAATAACATTCCAATCCGATGAAGCTTCGAATCTTAGATGGAGATCTCGACACTTCCCACTACATCACCGCCTCTATCTTGGCTGGGTAGACTAAGATACCATTCTGATTGATGAGGTGTCCCAAAAACTGAACCTCGCGCAACCGTAAGTCACACTTGGAGAACTTGGTATATAGCATCTCCATCCTTAAAACCCCAAGAACCTCTCGTAAATGTTGAACCCTAGTCTTCGAGTACACCAGAATGTCATCACTGAAAATGATCATTGATCGATCCAACATAGGCCTACACACCTGGTTCATGAGGTCCATGAACGTCGTCGGTGCGTTGGTCCCAAAAGGCATCACCACAAACTCGTAATTCTCATAGAGAGTTCTAAAGGCCATCTTCTGAATATCCTCCTCTCACACCCTCATTTGATGATAGTCGGACTTCAAATCTATCTTGGAAAACCAAGATGCCCCCTGAAGTTGGTCAAAGAGATCATCAATCCTTGACAATGGGTAATGGTTTTTCATTGTCAACTTGTTCAGCTGTCGGTAATTGATGCACATCCTGTGTCAACCATCCTTCTTTCTGACAAAAAGGATCGGGGCTCCCCAAGCTGAACTGCTCGACCGAATAAACCCCTTTCCTAACAGATCTTGCATGTAAGAGGATAACTCTTGCGTCTCAGGAGATGCAATACGGTACGGTGCCTTGGCAACTGGCGCTGCACCCGGAATCAGATCGATTCGGAAATCCACTTGCCTCCCAATTAAGAGACACACCCGGTAACTCCTCGAGAAAAACATCAAGAAAATTACATACCATCGGACCATCAGAAACAAAGATCGATCGCTTATTCTCAACCCGAGTATCCACTATATGTCATATAACATGTACACTCATGCTACAAACTCTGCCTTGCCCTGGCGGCAGAACAGTAAGTTGATCCTTACCTAGTACCCTCGTCGTAGATAGTCAACACTCCCCCACTAGGGTCTCGAATCCTCACCAACTGACCCTCACAGTCAATCAGAGCCCCAAACCGGCTCAACCAATTCATACCCACGATTATACAAGCATCTCCCATCACGATAAGGATGTCAGATATCCAGCACCAAAGATCTCTAATACACAACCCTAGTAGACATCAGTAGAAGAGACTAGACGCGCATTGGTATAGAGACTTACAAGAGCATACTCAAGGTATCTCGCGTAATACTTATTGGATTAGGTGTCTAAGCCCATAACTATAATTGGGATGTACTTGACCCGATAGTAGCATGGTCCTTTTGGGTTGCCTTCACACTGGTGACTAGACAGGATGACTGTTAAGGAGAGAGGCTGATTTATTCTTAAGAATAATAAGTTGGGACATTAATATGAGTTATAATATATTATAAGAATAATATATTAATTTGGAATCATATTATTAATTAGTATTTAATTAGAAATTATTTTGGAATTAATTTTAGGATTAAAGGAACTAATTAAAAGTACAAGGGTTGTTTTGTAATTATTTGATAGTTGAGGCTTTGGGCCATTGGATCACCCTTATAGGGATTGGCTGAAAATCCTAGAAGGATCTAGGAATTTTCAACCAAGTCCTAAGGAAAGGAGGTCCATGGACTTGCTTAGGCCCTAAGCTAAGGAATTAGGGTTTCCACCCTGAAACCCTAGCTAGCCTCAAGTATAAATAAACCCCTTAGGCTCTAGATTTCGTCCACCCCTTGGAGAAACTTTAGAAGTGCTGATTTTTTGATCAAGATACTCTCTCTCCTCTCTCTCGTATCCATCCTCTCACTCAAGTGTGTTTGTGAACCATTAGAGGTACTACATGTGTGGTACTTGTTCTCAAAAGCAAAGGGAATTCAAGAAACTAGTTGTTATTACTAAATAGAAACAAAGATATGCATTCTAATATTTGATTTGTAATTTTCGAAAATAGTAGATGCATGCTAGGTTTTATTTTGTGTTCATATGTTGTATGTCTAATAGAGAAAATATAGATCCAAAACTAGGGTTGCATGTACACATAGGATTGTTTGTATAAAACTCATCAGTGGTATCAGAGCCTTTGGTTGTTTCTTTCAATAGATTTGATACAAAATTATGAATTTGAAAAATTAGGGTTTATGGCAAATAAACCCTAGGGCTTGGATTTTCGAAATTAGGGTTTCAAAACCCCAGTTTTCGAAATTTGTATGGGTTTCTTGAACCCTTTCCTTTGGCCTCGTATTTTCGATTTTAGGGTCGGTTAAGCCTAGGGTTTTCGAAAATACCTTCCACCCCAAGATTAGATTTCAAAATTTTAGGGATTAGGATAATGTAATCTTTGGTAATTATCTTATTAATTGTTTAAGTGGATAATTAAAGATTTTGAAATATCGCTTCCCAAATTTTCGAAATCTAGGGGATAAAGGGATTAGGTAAAATTAATTGTTTAAATTTAATGGATAATCCTTTAAGATTTAATAATTTAAATTAATTTTTTAATTTTAGATAATTATTAAATCAAAGTTTTAATATTTAAGATTTTATAATTAAAAGGTATTAATTTTTCGAAAATTTTAAATTTGATTAAAACCCTAGAATTTTGAAATGTTTAAAATACACCCTTATACTATTATAATATTAAAAGTTTAATATATCGATATATATATATATATATATATATATATATATATATATATATATATATATATATATATATATAAGATGAGTTAGTCTTACCGTTAGTAGGCCTCATTCACGAAGCCGGTCTATAAGCGGGGTATAAGGAAACTGCTTATAAAATGGTGGTTGAATGGGTGTCCACTCTCACCCACCACTTCCTTGATTGGTGGAGGGTCGTTAGGTGAACGGTTAGGATAGGACAAAATAATTCCTCATTAATAAGTATAATGCTCTTATAAATTAAGTAAATGTTTTCATAAATTCTCAATCTTAGTTACTTTAGGAAAAATGTGAAAATGATGTTATTCCATGAAATTGTACTTTGCACCTTGCCAAGTCGTTAGTGGAGCGTGTGTGGCTAACCGGCACACTAATTTGGGACTAACAAGGGTGGCAAAGGGTAGCTCGAGAATTATCATAGATCAATGGAGTGTATGTGACTAACCGACACATTAATTAGATAGTAAACGACGTCGAGAGTACCACCCATATTTCCATGGTTATTCACACCTTGTTTGTGATCCTCGGTATCCCAGTCACAAACTTGAAGGGCATAATCAAGATTGAAAGATCCCATTGAAAAGTTCAATGAATCTCAAAAGAATCTAGGAGTTTCAATTCATTTAAAACTTAATACTCTTTTTTGTTTTTCATGGTGGAAATTGGTACATCGTCATTTACCTACCTTCAAATATTTTACAATTGGATTACAACATCCCTCTTTCGAATTGTGAAATATTGTGTTGGGTCCTATCCTTAATATTTCATTTGGGTGTTATATTAAGGAATCTTATCTAATCTAAACTTTGTCTCTTTTCCTTTTCAGCTGTCTACTTCAAACAACAATTCTGGCTCAAACGCTTCTGGCTCCTTTTCCCTCATGAACTTATGTGGGAGAGTGATCTTCGATGGATCCAATTTTAATGATTGGATTCGTATCACTTGCTACAAGGACAAGAAGTATGTCCTCGACAAAGAGCTAAAGGGGATTAATGAAAAAACTGCTACTCAGGAGGAAATCGCCGAGTATAGGGCGCATGAGAAGGACGCGACAAAGGTATCGTGTATCATGCTTGCTGCTGAACTACAAAAGTCCTACGAGGACTACTATCCTTTCAAAATGCACCAAGACTTGATGGAAAGGTACCATAAAAGTGCTCGACAAGAAAGGTACGAAATCATTGCCTCCATGATAACAACAAAGATGAAGGAGGGAGAGTCCATCACGGCCCACTTGCAAAAGATGCAAAGGTTTGTGGACCGCTTGCTAAAGTTAAATGTCAACTTCGACGAAGATTTGGCTATTGAAATTATCCTACACTCTTTGCCTCCTTGTTATGATCAGTTTAGAATGACTTATCATATGAACAAGGAGGAAGTCACTCTAAGCAAGCTTCAAGTCCTACTAAGAACTGCTGAGAGTAGTTTAAAAGGAAAGACTGTTGTACCTACTCCTACCGTTGTTGCCCTTGTTTTGGCAATTGGAAAAAAGGAAAGGAAAGAAGACGAAGGATCCTTTAAGAACCACAAGGGAAAGTCCCATGATGGATCCTCTTCTAGTGGGACCAAAGGTGGTTCTGTTGCTCCTTTTTCAAATCCAAAGGATGCAGAGTGCTTCCACTGCCATGATAAAGGGCATTGGAAATGAAGCTGCCCTAAATACTTGTAGGACGTCAAGGGTGGGAAGATGAATCCCACCTTAACAAGTATTTACACTATTCAATCTAACAACTCATCACATGCTATTTCTTGGGTCCTTGATACAGGATGTGGTTTTCACATTTGTTCTGATTCGCAGGGTCTAAGAAGAAGTCGGGATGTGGAGCACGGGAAGATGAACTTGATCATGGGGAATAGGAAAGCATTGCCTGTCACCAAGATTGGAGTTTATTCTTTATTTCTTAGTAGTGGGTTAGGGTTATATTTGAATGATTGTTGCTACTCATCGGAAATGGCGAGAAACATGATTTCTTTTCATGGTTTGTACATACAAGGTTTTAAATTTTCATTTAATAATGAATTTGGTTCTATAAATGCTTTCTATAATGCTACTTTTTATTTTGAAGCATTGCCTTGTAATGGAGTATATGAAACTGTGAATGTTTTAGATAACTTAGGAAATAATGTGTTGCATATTGATTCGTCCAATGGTTTGGAAAAATCATGATTGTGGCATTGTCATCTTAGACATGTCAACAAGAAACACATAGCCCAACTCCAAAAGAATGGAGTGTTGGAGTCATTTGACCTTAGGTACGATTACATGTGCAAGTCTTGTTTACTTGGAAAGATGACTAAATCACCCTTCACCGGCACTTGTGAAAGGGGTGAGAGATTATTAGATCTCATACACACCAATGTGTGTGGACCCTTTAGATCCACCATAAGGGATGAAAACCACTTCTATGTGAATTTTACCGATAATTATCGCAGATATGGGTATATCTACTTAATCAAGCATAAGTCAGAAACTTTTGAAAAGTTCAAAGAGTTTAAGAAAGAAGTGGTGAACCAATTGGGTAGGAAGATAAAGATGCTCTGATCCGATCGAGGTTGTGAGTATCTTAGTATTGAGTTCCACGACTATCTTAAGGAATATGGAATTGTTTCACAATTGACGCCGCCTAGGACACCATAGTTGAATGTTACAACTGAGAGGCGTAATCGAACCTTTTTGGACATGGTTCGTTCCATGATGACTTGAGCTTTGTTACCTATCTCATTTTGGGGATATGCCTTAGAGACTGCCACCCATATCCTTAATCTAGTCCCAACTAAAAAGGTTTCCAAAACACCTGACGAGATGTGGACAGGGAAGGTTCCCTCATTAGCACATATCAAGGTTTGGGGTTGCGAGGCTTTCATATGATGATAGACTCACGACAAGCTCAAACCTCGTAGTGAACGTTGTATTTTCATCGGCTACCCACAGAAGTCCTTTGGATATCTCTTCTATAGACCGAGTGACAATGTTGTCTTCGTTGCGAGGAGAGGGGTTTTCCGAGAGAGAGAACTCATAGTCCAAGAGGATAGTGGGAGGCAAATTGATCTTGAAGAGCTTCAAGTGATGAAGGAACCTTAAACACTAGCGCTCAACCTGAGGAGGAAACTCCTATTGTACCGATTGATGAGTGCTTACCTATGAGACGTTCCAGTAGAGTTAGCATTCCACCTGAGTTTTATGGTTTCCATATTACTACCAAAGGTGATACGTTTATTAGTGATAGTACGCTAATAAATTTGGATGAACCTAACAAGAGTCTGCAAAGTGGAAAGAGGCGATGGACAGCGAGATTCAGTCCATGTATGACAATCAAGTTTGGAACTTGGTTGACGATGTACCAGGTCGTCAGACGGTCGGGTGCAAATGGATCTTCAAGAAGAAGATCAACATGGATGGGAAAGTACCTACTTATTAGGCGCGATTGGTTAAGAAGGGCTTTACTCAAACTCATGGAGTTGACTATGACAAGACCTTCTCACCAATAGCGAAGATCAAGTATATAAGGGTTATGCTAGCCATAGTTGCGTTTCATGATTATGAAATATGGCAGATGGATGTCAAAACCGCTTTCCTTAATGGGAAGTTGGCTGAGGATGTTTACATGTGTCAGCCAGAGGGTTTCGTAGATGCGAAGTATCCTAATAGAGATTGTAAGCTTGAGAAATCCATCTATGGATTAAAACAAGCGTCTCGCAGATGGAATCTTTGTTTTGATGAAAAAGTCAAAGAGTTTGTTTTTTCGAGAAGCGAGGATGTGTCATGTGTATATGTGAAAGCTAATGGGAGTATAGTTAGCTTCTTGGTATTGTATGTGGATGACATATTACTCATAGGAAACAACGTCTGAAACTTGCAGGAGGTTAACTCCTAGCTTGGGAAGTGTTTCGCTATGAAGGACCTCAGAGAGGCTGCTTATATTCTAGGGATAAGGATATTGAGAAATATGAGTAAAAGACTAATAGGACTTAGTCAAAGTACCTACTTGCACAAGGTGTTGAAACGTTTCAACATGGAGAATTCCAAGAAAGGAGAATTGCCTTTCCAGAACAATACCAAATTGAGTAAGACTCAGAGTTCGAGTACTAATGCTGAAATGGCATAAATGAGTCGAGTACCATATGCTTCTACCGTTGGCTCGATTATGTATGCTATGACATGTACTCGCCCTAATGTGGCTTTTACATTGAGCATGGTAAGTTGATATCATGGGAATCCTGGTAGAGCTCACTGGATAACAGTAAAGAACATTCTTAAGTACCTACAAAGGACTGAGGACTGGGTCCTTACCCTCGGTGGGAGCGATGACTTGAGAGTGACAGGGTATAGTGACGCCAGTTTTCAGACTGACCGAGATAATTTCCGTTCTCATTCGGGCTGGTTATTTACCCTGAATGGAAGATCAATGACTTGGAAAAGTTCCAAGAAAGAGACAGTAGCTGATTCAACATGCAAATCAAAGTACATAGCAACGAACGAAGCGTCGAAGGAGGCAATATGGCTAAAGCACTTCATTGGAGACCTTAGAGTTGTACCTTCCATAAAGAAGCCTATGGAAATTTTATGTGATAATGAGGGTGCGGTCACCTTAACCAAGGAACCGAGGGATCATGGTAGATCCAGGCATATCGACATAAAATACCACTTCATCAGACATCAAGTAGAAGAAGGACTCCTCGTAGTAAAGAGGGTATCGTCAGAGGAGAACCCAACAGATCCCCTTACGAAGGGACTGAGTAGGGTTAAGCACTTGCAGCATGCTAGGAGTACTAGGATGAAGGATGATATTAGTTTTAGTAATTAGATATTTAGAAACTTGTAATAGATAAAATGTAATTGACATTTGATGATTGAATAAAGTAGTTTTATTTATTAGTAATGTTAATATCTTGTGTCAATTTTTTACTATTTTTTAACTTTTGCACGTTTTGACTTCCTGAATAATACGATTATTCAAACTATCCAATGTCGATCATACTTTGAAAGTAGGTATTGAGGCAAGGCTGTCATGAATTGGCTTGTAGATTGTCTAAGCGTTTGGACATAGCAAAAGTTTGTTGCAACGTTCATGAGTGCTCCTGAAATAAGATTTGAGTATTGGATTAGACCCACTCTTACATGAATCACTTCATGGAATTTATCACGAGTGATTGTGAGATGATAATATCGTATAGTTTTTAAACCAAGATATATGAGTTGCTGTTTACGAGTTGGTTGTGCTTTGATAATGAGTAAACGCATCAGTAACTTGATGTTATAAAACTTGTTGTTGTGTATGATTTAATGAGTAAATAGTACAAGCATATAAGTCAAAGTTTATCTATTCGTTTTATCTTAAGAGGATTAAAAGCGATATCTTGGGCCCCTCGATGATTTTGTGTTGGGCCCAATCAGGACTGAATTGATGTGTCCAATTAAGTTCTATGTCAAACTAATAAGAAATCAGGAAACAAATAGTTGGGCAATGAGTATGACTCCATTCCATGTCTTTGTCCACATGATATCTTGAAGAACAGAGGAATGTTTGATCCTTTATATAAAGGACACGCCATTGACTAGATCAGAGTTCGACATCGGCTGTGGAGAGCTACGATTGCTAATCGGATCATGAAGTTACATTGGCAGTTATAGTTATTAGACTTATCCAAGTGGGAGACTGTTGGATTAGGTGTCTAAGCCCATAACTATAATTGGGATGTACTTGACCCGATAGTAGCATGACCCTTTTGGGTTGCCTTCACACTGGTGACTAGACAGAATGATTGTTAAGGAGAGAGGCTGATTTATTATTAAGAATAATAAATTGGGACATAAATATGATTTATTAATATATTATAAGAATAATATATTATAATTGGGATGTACTTGACCCGATAGTAGCATGACCCTTTTGGGTTGCCTTCACACTGGTGACTGGACAGGATGACTGTTAAGGAGAGAGGCTGATTTATTATTAAGAATAATAAATTGGGACATAAATATGATTTATTAATATATTATAAGAATAATATATTAACTTGGAAACGTATTATTAATTATTATTTAATTAGAAATTAATTTGGAATCAATTTTGGGATTAAATGAACTGATTAAAAGTACAGGGGCTGTTTTCTAATTATTTGATAGTTGAGGCTTTGGGCCATTGGATCACCCTTATTAGTGATAGGCCAAAAATCCTAGAAGGTTTCAAGAGTTTTCATCCAACACCTAAGGAAAGGAGGTCGACGGACTTGCTTAGGCCCTTAGCTAAGGAATTAGGGTTTCCACCTTGAAACCCTAGCTAACCTCACGTATAAATGGAGCCCTTAGGCTCTAGATTTCGTCCACCCCTTGGAGTAACCCTAGAAGTTTTGATTTTTGGAGCAAGCTACTCTCTCCTCTCTCTCATATTCATCCTCTCACTCAAGTGTGTTTGTGAGCCATTAGAGGTACTACATTTCTGGTACTTGTTCTCAAGAGCAAAGAGAATTCAAGAAACTAGTTTTTAATACTACATAGCAACAAAGGTATGCATTCTAATCTTTGATTTGTAATTTTAGAAAATAGTAGATGCATGCTAGGTTTTATTTTGTGTTCATATGTTGTATGCATAATAGAGAAAACATAGATCCAAAACTAGGGTTGCATGCACACATAGGATTGTTTGTATAAAACCCATCAATACTAAGATGGGGACAAATGATGATGACACAAACGACCGACTTGCACCCGAGTCAAACAACACAAGCGCAAGTACATAATTCACAAGAAAATTACCTACACAATCGATAATATAAGCAACATAACTAAATCAACAGAAATAATAAAGACACATACTAGCCTCGACGTCTAGAGCTGCACGAGTCTCCTCTACTGTCAACTAAAATTATCTTCCTCGAGCCATCGGCGCCTTGGCCTTCCCCTACCAGCCATCAGTGATACACAGGGTCGCGGGGTCCAGAGTCTGAACCGCTCTAGATGCAAGCTGATAACAATCTGCCTTCACGTATCCCGTCTGGTTGCAACTGAAATAAACCCGAAATCCCTAGCCAAATCCCCCTCCTTGCCACACAGGTAGCAAGCTAACCCGGATCGACAGGGTCCCTCGTGTCCCTTGCCGCACTTTTTGCAAGTGGTCCCTTCTAGCCTCCAGCTCTCTGATCAACGGGCTTGGTCCGCTTAGTCGTCGGATGGGACTGCACTGGACTCCAATCTCTCCCATGGGTATCCCTCTCCTACTTAGCCTGGGTCTCCAGCTCAATCTCTTTCCTCCTGGCATTGGTCTGTAACTCGGCCAATGTCCAATACATGGCGTTCGCCACAAACTCCTAGATATCCGTCCTTAGAATACTCAAGTACCGACTCACACGGGCCTACTCCATGGACACCTACTCAGGGAAAACCAAAGCCTTATCATGAAACATCCTGGTGATCTCAGTCACCGTCTCTGTCTTCTGCTTGAGAGACAGGAACTCCTGGGCCAACCTTTCCCGCTCGACCACGGGTACAAACTCATCTCTGAACAAAATAGTAAACCTCCCCCAAGTCATCACGATATGCTCTGCAATAGAGTAGTCACATGTCACAAACTTCCACCAGTCCTTCACTCCCAAGCGAAGTAGGTTCAGTGCGAAACAAACCCTCACATTCTCCGAACAAGAGTAGGTATAGAAACATCCATCAACATCAGAGATCCATCTCATAGCAGCAATCAAATCCTAGGTCCCATCAAACTCGGGTGGCTTCGTGTTTGTGAACTCCTGATACCATAACGAATCACCCCCTATGGCCTCGCAACAACAACATCTGCGGTGGCTACGGCAACAGCAGCCTCAGTGACAGCAGCATAACGCTCATCAAAAGTCTCAATCAGCATGGTCTTGATAGACCCAAACATCTTTGAAATAGCCTCTTTGATTGTTGTGGCTACCTCCGTGACAACAATCCTGCGAATCTCATCATTGCTGGCCCTCGGCCTCTCGGGGTCGCTCGAGCCTGAACCTCGGGTAACCACCATACTGAAACACATAAGAAAATTATCATCAAACAGGTTAAAGTGCATATACCAACAATCACACCCCTACAAGTTTTTAAAAAACCAATAAAATACTTAACTATGGGTAAAATAGTAATTTTAAATTAAATTTGTAACAAAATAAAACCATATGGACAAACCATGTAAAATTTAAATTAAACTATAGGGACCACGTGTAGTGTTTTTCAATATTATCCTAGTTTCTTAAATCTACAAAGAACATTTATGAAATTTTGTCTTTAATATACAATTGGAGTGGAAATATTAAGAACCATCAGCTCGAAGGTTTTTTTGCTAGTTTTTAAATCTACAAAGACCTTTTATGAAATTTTGTCTTTAATATACAATTGGAGTGGAAATATTAAGAACCATCAGTTCAAAGGTTTTTTTGCTAATTAGGTTTACTTTTTTTTTTCTATTTTTTCTATTTTTTATATTAGAACAATCCACTTTAAAATTGAAATTTGTAGGATTTAAAATCGAGGCAGTTTTTTTAAAGTGATTAATTTCCAAATTATCATCACTAAACGACATTAGTGGTGCTAATTATGTTCAGGGTTGGCCTACAAGTGGAAGGAAATACGGTATACAGCTTTGATTGCTGGCACTACATCATCCTATTGTTCTGTAGAGATTGTTTAGCGGATAGATTTAGAATGGTTTCTAGTTCAATTATGATTCCAAAATATCTACAAGATATTAAAAAGCCTCGCTTTTCCAATATCAGCGTATATAAAAGTGTTTGAGCAAAAGCACTTGTTCCACTTGAGCAGCAAGTGGTCTTGGTGGACGTCAACTGTTTTTTAGGTGATATGTTTTTTTTTATAATAAGTTTGTTTTTTAAAAATGTTAGCATTAGTAAATTGAAATTTAAATAAATTGATTTTGCAAACTTATACATAGTTCTAAACACTGAAATTTTAATAGTTCTAGTTTTAAAACATTGCAAGAATACTAAAGAAAACATTTAAAAAAACAAAAATATAAATTTCTAAATAAATATAAAAGAAGCTATCGGTTTTTCTAGAAAAAACTAATTTTAAAGAACATAAAAAAATTAATAAAAATATATATTGAAAACAATGTCTACAAAATTCGTAAAAGAATCATACATGTTAAAAAATGCAACCGAAACTGAAAATACTATTAAAAAAAACTGTAAAAAAAACTAAAAAAATCAAAGTTTAAGAAAAAAAATCAAAGTTTAAAAACAATAAAGTTATACCAAATTTCTAAAAAAAAAAACAATTGGAAAAAATGAAAGTTAAAGAGGTTTGAAAAGACAAGTCAGGTGTTATGCCGTGCAAAACACGCATAGATGTTTTGTAGAATGAAGCCTTCTAAAAAAACAAACTGCTACGAGTGGACAAGTGTTGCGCGGGTGCTACGCCGCGCAACAAAAACTGATCTGGAGAGTTTAAAAAAAAGAACAAACACCCTCTTAGTTCCATTTCTAGACCTCACCGCTACAACTTTAACATATTGTCCCATTTTTAGACCCTCCAACTTGACACATATCTTACATTTGAAGATTTAACATTTTCCCACATTAATCAAACTTATACTGAAAATGCAGTGTTCATAAATGGACCAATAATAGGACCGGCTAAGTTAAGGGCCAAGAATAATACAAGACAATTACAACTTATAATAGACACAGATTATATATATGTTAACAACCTCCCAAATTTTGTTTGATCAGGGTAGTGGTCGTAAACGTTTAAACTAAAATGAAACTCTAAAAACATAGTAGATGGCAAACCCTTAGTAAAAAAATCGGCATACCGAGACCACGATAAAACATGTGGGACTTGTAATTTTGAAGAGAGAAACTTTGTCTCGAACGAAGTTAATTTCGCTCTCATTGTGCTTGGTCGATGACGTTGGACTGGATTGTTTGACAAGTAGACAACACTAACATTATCATACTAGACAATAGTAGCTCCATCATGCGGCTTGAAAAGCTCATAAAGGAGATTACACAACAAACACATTTCAACAACAACATTAGCAAATGGACAAGTATTAAGCTTCAGTAGTAGAGGGGGACATCGTGGTTTGTCGTGTAGAGGGCCACGAAAATATGATATTGCCAAGAAACACGCAATACCTGGAGGAAGATCATTTGGTGGAGGGACAACCAACCTAGTCAGTATTAGAATATGCAGCCACACTGTGAAAGGATGAGACAAATAACTGCAAGCAAAAGGTAGTAGTAGCGCGGACATAATGCAATATCAATGTAGGAGTTGTGAAGAGAGGCAATCGAGGATCATTCATATAAAGACAAATATGTTGAACAATGCATGTGAGTATTAGTGAAAATTTGTATTATGTACGTATTTTGTATATATGCCCATATTAGTTAGTCCACTTAGATTAGTAAATACCTAGCCCATGTATCATGTATTTGATGGGTTTTATACAAACAATCATATATGTGCATGCAACCCTAGTTTGGATCTATGTTTTCACTATTAGACACACAACTTATGAACACAAGAGAAAACCCTAATATGCATCTAATAATTTCGAAATACACAAACAAAGGATTAGATTACATACCTTTGTTGCTATATAGTAATAACAACTAAATCTTGAAGTTCCTTTGCTCTTGAGAACAAGTACCACAAATGTGGTACCTCTAATGGCTCACAAACACACTAGAGTGAAGGGATGAATGTGTGAGAGAGGAGAGAGGGTGGTTTGCTCTAGAAATCATCTCTTCTAGGGTTTCTTAAGAGTTAGACGAAATCTAGAGCTTAGGGCTCTATTTATACTTGAGGCAAGCTAGGGTTTCAGGGTGGAAACCCTAATTCCTTAGCTTAGGGCCTAAGCAAGTCCATGGACCTCCCTTCCTTAGGCCTTGGACGAAAACTCCTAGATCCTTCTAGGATTTTCGGCTCATACCTAATAAGGGTGATCCAATGGCCCAAAGCCTTAATTATCGATAATTACAAAACAACCCCTATACTTTTAATCGGTTCCTTTAATCCCAAAAATAATTCCAAATTAGTTTCTGATTAAATACTAATTAATAATATGATTCCTAATTAATATATTATTCTTATAATATATTAATAAATCATATTTATGCCTCAAATTATTATTCTTAATAATAAAATCAGCCTCTCTCCTCAATAGTCATCATGTCTAGTCACTAGTGTGAAGGAAACCCAAAAGGACCATGCTACAATCGGGTCAAGTACATACCAAATATAGTTATGGTCTTAGACACCTAATCTAACTGTATTCTGTATTTTATGTTCGATGAATTAAATCTTAATGTTTATGGGAAAATACCACTCTAATATGGTATCAGAGAACTAACCATATCCCCTCCTCCATCGATCCTACAGCCGTAGGTAACCCCACTCGGCTTCACCTCTCCTTGCTTCCCTCTTTTTCTTCAACCTCTCTTCTATATCTTTGTCTCTAAATACCTGTTTCACCATGACGGGAACCGGCTCCACTAATCCATCATCTTCTACGAACCAAAAACCCTACAACATGACTAATATCAAAACCCTAGTCCCGCTCATTCTTGATCTAAATCAGCTTAACTATGATGTATGGCTTGGATTTTTTGTCCTTAACCATATCACATATTCCTCTAAACCTAGCTCCGACACTGATGAAGACTGGCTCCCTCTTGATGTAGTGGTAAAAACGTGTATTTATGGTATCCTCACACACTTGCTTCTCAACATAATTCTCAAACCCGGTGCAACAGCCAACTCTGCCTGGGTAAATCTCGAAATAAAATTAGTGAAAATAAATGTGCTCGCTCTGTTTGAAATAGACAATGAACTACATGCCATGACAGTCAGTGATCAAACCATTGTGCAATACTGTAAGAAGATGACCACATATTCCAACCTTCTAGCCAATCTTCAAAACCCAGTATCGGAACAGAAACTTGTTACTCATCTCCTCAATGGTCTCTCACCATAATATGAACCTATAGCCATGTTCTAAAAAACAAGGACCCTTTTTTGAGCTTCCTTCAAGATCACTTCTCCCTCGTTGTAGAAGAACATCACCTACAAAGGCACCGCCTACAGCAACCTTCTCATGCAGATCACGCCTCTACACATATGATCAATCCCAATGCTCCCACTTAGTTGGTTCTCATGGTGGCCTTTGAGGATTGTCCTCTAATGGGGGTCGTGGAGGCAACACCTTTAATCAGAATTGCTAAAGCCATTCAATGCCCTTTGAGTCTAGCTCTTACCAACAACCCACTTATCTGTGGTTTGTTCCTCCACTGTGGGTTTCCTATCCCTAGGTTTTCTCATCTACATGGTCCACGTATAGACCTGATGGACTAGCCCATCATAACCAATGTTGTCCATCAATAAATCAATAGTAAAAAATTAGGATGCTTGGCCCAAATCCATTAGCATAAACAAATCAATATCCTTATCTCAACAATCCAACAACTTATCTCACCTCTACAACCTCGGGTCTTGTTCCTCCGACACAATGGTTCCTTATGATGGCACACGATCAACCAACCAACCTCACACATGCATTCAATACTATAAACTTGACTGACAGATCAGATGCTTCATGGTATGTGGATGCAAGTAATACATCTCACCCCACCTCTAATACATGTAAACTATTGTCTATTAAAAATAAAATTCGTGCTAAATCTGTCTTTGTTGGCAATGGTGATTGCATACCCGTTAGTCACATTGGTTACTATAAACTTAATTCCTTCTATAAACCATTACACATGCACAATGTTCCTGTTATGCATAATATTATTAAAAATATAAATTTCGTCCATCGATTTACCACTGATAATCTTGTTTCCTTTTAATTTGACCCCTTTGGTTTTACTGTGATGGATTTAGGCACTCTCCAAGTCCTGCTTAGGTGTGATAGTTCTTGCATCTTGTATCTGGCTCCACCTACATTCCCATCTTCCATTGCTCTTCTTTCCAGCAACTCCTCATTGTTGCACAAGCGTCTTGATCATCCTGGAACACATGTTGTCAACACTTTAATTTCCAGTCATTTCATTTCATGTAATAAAACCACTAGTTCTATTAATTGACAAGCTTGTCATATTGGCAAACACAATAGATTACCATTTTGCAGTTTCGTTTCTAATGTGTAAGAGCCTGAAATTTAAAGAGATTTGACTTTTAGTCAAGTATTGACCAAAAGGGAAAATGGTTATTAATGAGAATTTGGTAAGTATATGAAGTTGTGACTACATGAAATTGACCAATACAAGTTTATGTCACTTAGATGAGGTTAGATAAGTAAGTTCAAGAAAAGAAATGCATGAGAAGATGCATTTTGGTCAAAAGGTTAAAATGGGAAATTTTATGCTTTTGGGCCAACTTTGTGACTTAAAAGATTAAGACCAATATTAATTCAGTGAGAAGTGAATTAAAGGAGTTATATAAAGCATCCTTACCTTTGTGTGTATATAAAAGTTTTGGAAAACGGAGATAAGATGAAGAAGATATGCATATTTGAAGATGCATTAGAAAATAGGAAAAATTGGTATTTTGAGCTTTTTGAATGGTTTAATGGATTAAGTTCCATACGAATTAAGCCAAAGTAATAAAATATAAATATAGGTATTGTTAATACCTTCACGAGGATATAAATATCATTGAAAAGGGGTTTCAAGAGAAGAAGTTATGATTGTTAGAAGTTGGAAGAAAAACTGTCCCAACTGTTGAAATGATGTCACGAAATGGTGAAAATGCTACCATGATGTGGTTGTCACTGTCATCACGACATGGTCAGAAAGCCACCACGACATGCTGGCATGTAAGAAGCAGATTTAAACAGGTTAAAGAGCTCATTTCGATAATTTTCTTTGGGGAATGGATTGGGATCTTGGAGAAGGCTGTAACATCCCGGAATATCAGAAGTAGAGTTGAAGGGCTAAAAGAGTAAGTGGGAAAGGGAAACTCGGCGAGTCCACAAGTGGACTCGGCGAGTAGGGTCGCGACTCTGGTCGCATGTTAAGTGACCAACTCGGCGGGTAGCATGGGTGGACTCGGCGAGTTGGTGCTGAGTGGAGAAAACCCTAATTTCGGAGGTTGAGCCCTATATAAAGAACATAACACTTCTTCCCCAGCCTCTTTACCTCCCCTTTGAGTTCCAGAAACCCTAAATTCGTGTGAGCCTTCCTTGGTGAGATATTAGAGCCTTGGAGGAGGTAATCTTGGAAGGAAATTGAAGAGCAAGAAGAGTGGAGCAAGGGGCTTTGCAGAGAATTGGTTCATTCATCAGTGGGGGCCTTCATTTGAGGTAATAATCTTCTATTTGAGCCTTTGTACATCTAGATCTATCATTTGTGGGGGGTTTTGGGGCATAAATGAGGTCCATCTCGAGTTTGGTGTAAGATCTGAGGTTGCTACCTCAGATCTAGGTTGTTAATGATCCAGAAAGCCATAAAGTCTATGCTCAAGAGTTGTTGGTGAAGTTCTTTTGTCCCAAACCCTATCCCTAGAGTGTAAAATGCCTAGATCTCTTTGGATCCACGTAAAGTTTGCCGCTTTACGTGATGGATGGCTTGTAAAAGAGTAGATATATGGTTTAGAGCTTCTGCATGGCTTGGAAAGCCTCTGTATGGTTTCAGATCTAGGGGTACTCGGCGAGTCACAAGGGTGTACTCGGCGAGTTGTTTGAAGATAGGCTGGAACTCGACGAGTTGGAAGAATAACTCGGCGAGTTGGATGAATATGGGCAGGAACTCGGCGAGTTGGAAGAATAACTCGGCGAGTTGGTTGCAGATAGCCTTGCACTCGGCGAGTCTGTTCTTGGACTCGGCGAGTCTGGTCATGAGGTCCTAACCTTTCTTCTGGTTGATCTGTGAACCGGTGAGTCAAGGAATGAATCGGTGAGTCGAGTGTGAAAGGACTCAGAGTTGTTGGACTCGGCGAGTCTCGGGGTGACTCGGCGAGTTGAGTCGCAGATTGGGGAAGTTCTGTGCTTTGGGACTCGGCGAGTCATCGGGTTGACTCGGCGAGTAGAGTCAGTCAGGGGTTGACTTTGACTTTGACTTTGAATTTGACTTTGACCAAGGGTTGACCAGTTGATTTCCAGGGGCATTTTGGTAATTGTTGGCATTTGTTTTGAGTTCAGTGTTTTGGTGGTTGGCTAGTGGTGGAGATCGTATCAGTGGTCGGAGCAGCTTGGGTTTATCTGTTCAGTCAGCAGTTGCGAGGTGAGTTATCCTCACTATATCGACAGGGTCTATGGCACCAACGCCAGCCCTTTTATCGGGTTGTGATCCGGGTATCATTGTTATGTTTTTGTTTGTTGTGTTGCATCCTGGTAGTTAGGATGGTATATGTTATAGACCTGGTTAAGGTCGATATCCTGGTATATAGGATGATGCTATGCTAGTGACCGGTTAGGTCGGTATCCTGGTTAGGATGATGTTATGCTATGTGATATGTTAGATCGGTTTGATTGGATGTGATATGTTATATGATTGAATGTTTATGTGCACATGGTTGTTGTGCTGGGATTGGGCTGAGGCGGGACCTGCTTTGTGCTGTAGGCCAACATACCCAGGGCGGACCGGTTATCCCGAAGGCCCAGCGAGCGGCCCGGATAGGCTGTAGGCCCCAAGAGGGCGGACCAGACGTGTCGAGGCTCGGAGAGTGGACCAGGCCGACTGAAGGCCCAGTGAGGGCGGACCAGTCATACTGTAGGCTCAGAGAGTGGACGAGGTGGATTGAAGGCCCGGTGCGGGCGGACCAATCACACTGTAGACTCGATGTATGTGGTTAGACTCGGAGGGTGGACCAGGTGGACTGAAGGCCGGTGCGGCGGACCAGTCACACAGTAGACCCGAAGTGCATGGTTGTTTTGTGTTCTGTTATGATATGGCATGTTTTGCGTGTATGGTATGTGTGGTTGGTATTTTGGGGGATATCTCACTAAGCTTTCGGGCTTACAGTTGTGGTTTAATGTTTTTCAGGTTCTTCAGGAGACCATGGCAAGGCAAAGGCATGATCGTACCGCTCCTCATGATTTTGTTTTATGATGTGGTTCCGGGAAGACTCTGATAATAATTGTATTGAAAACCTTTTTGCAATAACTTTATGAAACTGGGTTGTTTTCGAAAAGTATAAATTGGTTGAAATTTTTAGAGCGTTACAAGTTGGTATCAGAGCCTTGGTTTGAGTTAATTGGAGGAACATTCGTGTGAATCCAGTCTCAAATCAAGGAGAGTTTTCAAAATGAGAATTTAAAATGGTTTTCAAAATAAGTAAAGGAGGACGCGGGGGTACGATCAGCCAGAGCCAGTAAGTAACCCCAAAATACCATACATGTTATTTGTTTTTTAGCCTTGATAGAACAGCATGCTAGTACTAGGCTAGGGAACTTCAGGATTTCATGATAATGTTGCCTGATTTATGTCACACCCCCGAACCAGACGGCGGAAACGTCCGGGGGCTGTTGTGACTCAATTGAATACCATAACATTGAATATATATGAAACATAACAACATTCGTCACCAAGCATTAATATAGTACAACCAGTAGCGTTTACATGAAATACATTGTTTAAACATTACATCCCCAAAAATAAGTGGTTCGGTTCGTACATCAATAAACTGCAAGCCACCACTGAATATTATTTCCTTTGTATCACTGGTTCCCTGAGAATACAAGTATTTTGAAAAACGTCAACATATGAAATGTTGGTGAGTTCATAAGTAGTGTTTTAAAATCCAATGTTTTGTATTGTTTGAAAACCACCAGAAAATCCGATATTTTCTGAAAATAGTATAGTCAAAAAGGTGTGAAGATCCATAGGTATGCTTGTTTGTTTCTATACTTGTAAAAATTGTTCATTAAAATTGTATGCATTTCGAATCCGATATGTATTGAAAAACCTAGGAAAACCCGATGTTTTCCTAATTCTTTGAATTCCATGAAGTTACGTTGAAACCATTGCAAAAAGAGTAGTCTCATTCCCAGGCGACGTTGGATTATTTTTAAGCATGATTAATTGCTACAAACACACATTACACAAACGCCCAGTTTATAGCTATACTAACGATCCCGAAGGCGTCGTCCATACTAATCACGTTATCCAACCGCCCTGACTACGTGTCGTCCCACATCCGAAGAGTAAGAGGACACGAAGACCTCGATGACTCTATTAACCGGTTGGGGATAAAAATGTGTACGAGGGGTCCCCGACCCGCCTCGCAAAAATGTAGACTTTACTAGCAATACCAAAGGACCCTTGGGGACCAGTAGTATACAAGCCATTGAAAGTCCCTCTACGTTGTGCCAAGTCGGTGAAACCCAACACTTCGTAGAAAAAAAAAATGTCTTCGGGCCTTAAGATCAGGTCGTTGGGCTAGCTAGGCCCAACAAACAAGATTTTACACTTTTGGGGCCCAAAGATGGTGCGTAGACGTCTGTGCACACTCGCATGTATATTGAATTCCCAAACGTTACTTGTATGAATCGTAGTGTCGTAGTGTCGTCGTGTTAGTAGTTTCGGATTTTTATTGGTTCGAGACCGAACCAATTCGTTTCACAACGATTTTTGGTGTTGTAGTGTATTGTATTTCGTCGATAGTCGCGGTACCATTGTTTGATCAAATTGCATGTATTGAATTAGCCTTGAAAGTTTTCTGTTTCAGCCCCTCATTGTTTGTAAAATTTACTTTTTCACCCCTTTAATTGAATACTTTCCGGTTTGGTCCTTAAATCAATTTTTCTTGACATTTTAACACCAAAAATTATTGAAATTAATATTTTTCAGCATATTTTTCATAGAAAACAGTTTAAGTCCCTGAAAATGCAATTTTCTCGGTTATAACCCTTCTTTTTCGCAACTTTGACAATTTTGGCCCAAATTGTAAGATTTTTGCAATTTTGGTCCTTTTTTAATTTAAAAGCATTTTAAACCTTTGAAAAGGACTTGGAACAATTATAGTCCACTGTTTTACAGAAAAATACAGTTTTGACCCTCCAAAACAGGAAATCTCGCATAATGGGCCTCATTGGGCCGAAAATGTCATTTTTAGCCCATTAAGCTTGAAATTTATGTTTTTAATACTCTAAATGAGTAAATTTCCAGAAATTGTTTTATTGAAACTGTTTTGGCACACCTCACCCATCAGAATTCGTGGTATGTCAATTTGGGCCCTTAATTTTGTATTTTTCACATTTTAGGCCCAAAATTTGTGTTTTTAGCCCAAAGAAAATTGTTACTAACTACTTAGCTATTTTTCTTGAAACACTTTGTATGTAGAAATATATTTGATGCTAAAATCATTTAACATAAGATATATCTCGGTTTTGAGGGGTTTTATGGCTAGATCCAACATTATAACACACAAAAGCATACATGTAAGCATGGAAATCATACAAGGCATACAAAACACATATAGATCTACACTTTCACTTGTATTCCCCCCCCCCACAAAACTCATAAAAACAGAAAATAGGGGGTATGAAGCTCACCTTAGGGTGTGGGGGCTCGGTTTTGCAAAGAAAATGGAAGGAAAATGAAGTGATTTTCGGCCTTAGCACCCTTCCTTGGTAGATCTCGAGTTTGGTGACTTCTATGGTGTATGATCACAATTTGGAATAGATTTAGAATAGGTTTTTGATGGAATGAAATAGCTAGATCATATATATAAGTAAAAACTTACCTAAGATGATGATTAACTTGCAAGATCCTCTTGAAAGCTCCTAATTTTCGAGATTTTTGGAGTGGGGAGGAAGGAGTGTTCTTGAGTGATCTAGAGAGAATTTGTGAGAGATTTGTGAATGTGTGTGTGTGTGTTTCGGCCGAGAGTGAGAGGGAGGAGAGAAGAGATGTGATTTTGAAGTGATGTGCATGGAGGTATGTGAGATATTTTGCATGGAAGTCCTTTGGATAACAATGATGTGGCACCACAAGTCAACTCTTCCATCCTCTTGGGCTTGTGCATTTGGGCCGAGAATTTGGAAAGAAAAGGAAAAATTTGGGCCTTTGCCCCTAAGCCCAACATTAGTGTTAATCTTGAGTATGTTTTAAGTCTAAAGAAATGTGGTAGGATTTTCATATTTTTATTGGACTAGTTTAGGTTATTCATGTATCAAGGCTTTTAATTCATTTCATTCTAGGTCCAACATAGCCCAAAATGTTGAAACAAATAGATGTGGGTCCAATTAGAGCCCATTTAAGAGTTCTAAACCCAAGATAGTCAAATTGGAAGTTTATTGGTCCATTAGGTCCAATAAGGAAGTTCTAGTCCAAAATGGACCTAAATAAGAACTTCTAGTGTTTCCAATTGTTTGATGACTATTTGTAGTACTTGTATGATGTATTTGATTGAAGTTTTTGATGTCATAATCATAGGTGTTACACATGTTCTTAAGTTTTTGCTTCACATTAGCTTGGATGTATAGATTACATAACAAAAAATTTCCATTTGTGACATCATCCCCCCGTTAGAGGGAATTTCGTCCCGAAATTCTGTTTGAAAGCTAGATTTGAGAATGCTAGAATAGGTGAGGGTACTTTTGTTTTATTTGATCTTCGCGTTCCCAAGTGAATTCTGGCCCACGCTTCGCGTTCCACCGTACCTTCACGATTGGGATGCGGCTCTGTTTAGTACGCTTCACCTCCCTGTCCATGATTTCGATTGGTTCTTCGACGAACAGGAGATTCTCATTGATTTTGATTTCGTCAAGAGGAATGACAAGGGTTTCGTCTGATAGGCACTTCTTTAGGTTTGAGACATGGAACACGGGGTGTACACCGTTTAGCTCCGCGGGTAGTTGTAGTCTGTATGCTACCGGGCCTATTCGTGCGACGATTTCGAAAGGTCCAATGTATCGCGGGTTCAGCTTTCCCCGTTTTCCGAAACGTATAACCCCTTTCCAGGGTGAGACTTTCAACAGTACTCGATCACCGACCTGGAATTCTAAGGGTTTTCGCCGTTTATCGGCGTAGCTCTTTTGCTGGTCACGCGATGCTTGCAATCGAGCTCTGATCTGAACGATCTTTTCTGTGGTTTCGCGAATGATCTCCGGTCCTGTTAGTGCCCTGTCCGACGTATGCGTTCTTGCTAGTTGGGTGTCACCTACTTCAGCCCAACATAATGGTGATCTACATTTACGCCCGTACAGTGCTTCGAAAGGAGCCACCTTGATGCTCGAATGGTAACTATTGTTATATGAGAATTCGATCAACGGTAGGTGGGTATCCCAAGACTTTCCAAAGTCTATCACACATGCACGAAGCATGTCTTCAAGCGTTTGAATGGTTCGTTCACTTTGACCGTCCGTTTGTGGGTGATATGCGGTGCTCATATCGAGATGAGTTCCCATTGCCTTGTGGAGTGATTGCCAAAAGCGCGATGTGAACCTACTGTCCCTATCCGAGATGATAGATTTTGGCACTCTATGGAGTCTTACGATTTCTCGTAGGTACAAACGCGTCAGTCTCTCCATCTTGTAGGACTCTTTGATTGGTAGGAAATGGGCAGATTTCGTCAGTCGGTCGATTATTACCCATATGGTGTCCAGTCCGTCCGACGTCTTGGGCAGCTTGGTCACGAAGTCCATAGAAATCCCCTCCCATTTCCACTCAGGGATTGCCGGTTGCTGTAACAATCCGGAAGGTTTCTGGTATTCCACCTTTACCTTGGCGCACGTAAGGCACTTACTAACATAGGTCGCGATTTCCGCCTTCATGTTAGGCCACCAATAGTGTTGTTTAATGTCCAAATACATCTTGTCCGAACCGGGATGAATGGAGTATCGTGTCTTGTGGGCTTCCTTCATAACGGTCTCCCTAAATCCTCCGATTTTTGGGACCCAAATACGGTTCATGAAGTAGTATACTCCATTCTCTCTTGCTTCTAGGTTCTTTTCCATCCCGCGCAACGCCTCGCTAATTCTATTTTCCGCTTTCATAGCCTCCGGCTGGACTGATGCAATTTGGGTGGCCAGATGAGATTGAATGGTTATCGAGTGTGTTTTCGTACGGCGATTAGAGTACTCCTTCCGACTTAATGCATCAGCTACCACATTGGCCTTGCCTGGATGGTACTTGATCTCGCATTCATAGTCGTTTAGCAATTCCACCCATCTTCGCTGTCTCATGTTCAACTCCTTCTGATTCAAGATGTGCTGGAGGCTCTTGTGGTCTGTGAAGATGGTGCACTTTGTACCGTACAGGTAGTGCCTCCAAATTTTTAGAGCAAAGACCACGGCTCCCAGTTCTAGGTCATGGGTCGTGTAATTTACTTCGTGCGTCTTTAGTTGGCGGGACGCATATGCTATCACTCTTCCACGTTGCATGAGAACGCAACCTAAGCCCTGATTCGACGCGTCACAGTAGACTACAAAATCTTCCGTTCCTTCAGGCAGTGATAGTACAGGAGCGCTACAGAGAGCTTGCTTCAAGGTTCGAAACGCAATCTCTTGTCGGTCTGTCCACTTGAATGGCACGCCCTTTTGTGTAAGCAAGGTAAGCGGCTTGGCGATCTTAGAGAAGTTTTGGATGAATCTCCTATAATAGCCTGCTAGGCCTAAGAACTGACGAATTTCTGTGGGTGTGGTCGGAGTTGCCCATCCTTCCATAGCTTTGACCTTAGAGGGGTCCACATGAATTCCGTTCTGGCTAACCACGTGGCCTAGGAAATTCACACTCCGAAGCCAGAATTCACACTTGGAGAGTTTGGCGTAAAGCTTTTCCGATCGCAGAGTGTCTAGAATTTGTCGTAGATGTTGGCCATGCTCCTCTTTGCTTCGAGAATAGACGAGGATGTCATCGATAAATACAATGACGAAGTTGTCAAGGAACGGTCGACAGATTCGATTCATTAGGTCCATAAATGCGGCAGGTGCATTTGTTAGACCGAAGGGCATTACAACGAATTCATAATGTCCGTAGCGGGTTCGGAAAGCGGTTTTAGGAATATCCTCTTCTCGGACTTTGAGTTGGTGGTATCCGGACCGTAAATCTATTTTAGAAAAATAACTAGCTCCTTGGAGCCGGTCGAATAGATCATCGATTCGTGGGAGTGGGTAGCGGTTTTTAATAGTGAGCTTATTTAACTCTCTGTAATCGATGCACATTCTGAAAGATCCGTCCTTCTTTTTGACAAAGAGCACCGGAGCTCCCCATGGCGAGTAGCTAGGTCGGATAAACCCCTTGTCCAGAAGCTCACTGAGTTGGCTGGACAATTCCTGCATTTCAGCAGGAGCCAACCGATATGGCGATTTAGCGAGAGGAGTTGCTCCTGGAACGAGGTCGATTCGAAACTCAACCTGTCTCTCTGGGGGTACTCCTGGAAGATCTTCAGGAAACACGTCCGGAAATTCACACGCTACCGGAATATCTTGGATGTTAGTTTCTTCTTTGGTCTTGTCCACTATGTGAGCCAAGAACGCCAAATTGTTCTTTCGCAGATGTTTTTGTGCTTTGATGCACGAGATAAGACGAAGATTCGTGCTAGGTTTGTCTCCGTAAATTACTAGGGTTTCGTGATTCGGGAGACGAAGGCGAACGGCCTTCTCGTGGCACATAATCTCAGCATGGTGGGGGCTTAACCAATCCATGCCGATAATCACATCGAAACTCCTAATTGATATTAGCATTAGGTCTATTCGAAAAACGTGTTGGTTGAGGGTTAGGGTACATCCGATGTAGATTTCCCTAGTGGATTCGGTTTTCCCATTGGCCATTTCCACCGTATAGGTTTCATTTAGCTGTTGGGGTTATTGTTTTAATAAATGTTTAAACTTCTCGCTTACGAAACTTCGCTCCGCTCCGGTATCAAATAAGATGCATGCATAAGTGTGGTTTAGGGGAAACGTACCGGTCACAACTGCGGGGTCCTGAACTGCATCACTCTGACCCATAGTCAGCATTCTTCCTGCTCCCCTGTTTCCTGAGTTGTTGTTAGGGCAATCCCGGCGGAAATGCCCCGTCCTTCCGCACCCGAAACAGGTGTGGCTAGGCCCTGCATTGTTGCCGCCGGCATTGGTGTTGTTGTTATTGCGGTGGTTGTTGTTGTTGTTGTTCTGATTGTTTCCCTGACTCTGATTTTGGGAAGGATAAGTCCTGCAGAACCTTGCAGTGTGTCCCCTTCGGTTGCAACTGGTGCAATGGAACTCCCTACATTCTCCATGGTGATGGAAACCGCACTTGTTGCACTTGGGAAAATTACCGGAATAAGGTCTTGAAGCATTTGAAGCAGCTGAGGCTGGAGCATGTGGTGTGGCTAGAACCGGTGCGGTGACAGCGTTAACTGCCACTGTCTGCTGCTTTTTAGAGGCCTCGGGGCCCTGACGCCCCTTTCTCTTGTTGTTCCATCCTTTCTTACCATCACCCTCCTTCTTCTTCTCAGTCTCCACTGGTTTCTCGCCCTTCTTGTTGTTATGATCATATAGCCTCTTTGCCAATCTCTTCGCACTGTCAAACGTTTCAGGGTTCGCAGCTATCACATTCCCCTGAATGGGAGGTGTCAGTCCCCAGATGAATCGTTCAATCTTCTTTCCTTCTGATGTGATCATACCCGGGCACAACAGAGATAGTTCGCTAAATCTCGATATGTAGGCATCGATGTTCGCATTCTGCACAGTGAGGTTCCATAGTTCCTGCTCCATCTTTTGTATTTCGCCTCGGGGGCAGTACTCAGCCATTAACATTTCTTTCATTTCTGCCCAGGGGATAGAGTTGGCGACAGGGAGCGTCATAGCTTCCACGTGTCCGTTCCACCAAGTGAGTGCTTGGTCCACGAAAGTGCAGGCCGCGAACTTCACTTTCATCTGCTCGGGGCAATCGCATATCTCGAATACCGACTCTACCTTCTCGATCCATCGCTTCAGAGTGGTCACTCCTCCAGTGCCGTTGAAAGTTCGTGGTTTGGCGTTTGTGAAGTCCTTGTAGGTACATGTTTTGGTAGGTCCTTGATTCATCCCGTTGTTCGAACTTCCTGCCCCTTGCCCGTTGCCTCCTCCATTATTCCCCTGATGGAGTTGTGCCATAGCTGCGGTGACCGCAGCAGACACAGCTGCCTGGAATGCTGTGGAGTCAACTTCGGGTGGAGTTGGTCCTGGGTTTCCGCGAGTAGGTCGGAGAGGCATCTTTCTGTCACGAAACGGAAAGATGTTGAGTGTACGTGGTTTTTATGAGGTTGTGATCCTACTAACTAGGTGTATGGTACGAACCTAAACATTACTACCATCGGGCATACAATCATAACGTCTCAACACATAACAACTGGTAGTATCATAGCAAGACACACAAAAGTTCATTAATATTATTCACATTTAATACAAGAAAATTTGCTCGTAAGAGCATACATAAGTGACACTAATCCGACAGCATAACGGCTCCATGAGTAGTGTAGTCACTTAAACATAGAGCCGGAGTACATAATATAGTTCCTAATGTCCTACCATGATAAGTCCATCTCTAATCGCGATGTGCTGCGTCTGGAGGTGGTGCCGAAGTCATATGCCGAAATGTTGCGCCAGTAGCTGCGCCATCTCTGCCATGTCTCCAATAACCTCATCCCTCTCATGCTCGGCTCGCACTGCCCGAGCTTCCATAACATACAGCTGTTGTCGCAGTGCGGCGATCTCAGCTTCGAGGGAACGGTTCTCTCTTGGGGGGTTCACTGGTGGAGCGGGGTGATCTGGTTGTGTCTCGTTCTCGCATGACAGGACGGGGTCCTGGTCCCCGACTTGACCTTCCTCGTCGTCGTCGTCGATCTCTCCAAATTCGTAGTCGGTGTCTACATATTCGTCGGGTCCGACGTGGTGTGTTTCCTCCGGATTCTCTCCCGGTTCGTCCTCAAGCATCCCGTGAACTGCTAGAGCCTGATGAAACTGGATACCCTGCTGCTCTTCCTCAGGCTCCTCCTCCTCCTCTAGCCACCCGTTGTTTCCCTGATTAGGGAAATAGGGGTCTCCAGGGTGATGAAAACCAGCCATGCTGTCTGCACGAGTACGTAAATATGCTAACATTATTCCTAGGATGCTATGACTATTATACAGGCTAAGCGAACGTTCTCTTTTTGGTGATAAAGGGTATAGTTTTAGGTTCCCTAGCTATCCCGATCTCATCAAGACGTGTGTTAGTTTTACTTTGGAGAGAAGGTAGTTGATCAGGCTACATTCACTCCTTGGTATCACTAAGAACAATCCCGAATTAACCGAGATACTAGCATTATTGTGTTTGATTCGGCGTTAGGTTCTTATCCCTAATGCAAGCAAGCGTGTTTTATTTACTTGTTTTGTTCAGAGTTCTGTTAGTCCCTCTTTTTGGTTTATAGTTGCATATCAATGTGTGGCTCGACATGCTAGTTCACTATAAACAAAGCTCTGATACCAACCTGTCACACCCCCGAACCAAACGGCGGAAACGTCCGGGGGCTGTTGTGACTCAATTGAATACCATAACATTGAATATATATGAAACATAACAACATTCATCACCAAGCATTAATATAGTACAACCAGTAGCGTTTACATGAAATACATTGTTTAAACATTACATCCCCAAAAATAAGTGGTTCGGTTCGTACATCAATAAACTGCAAGCCACCACTGAATATTATTTCCTTTGTATCACTGGTTCCCTGAGAATACAAGTATTTTGAAAAACGTCAACATATGAAATGTTGGTGAGTTCATAAGTAGTGTTTTAAAATCCAATGTTTTGTATTGTTTGAAAACCACCAGAAAATCCGATATTTTCTGAAAATAGTATAGTCAAAAAGGTGTGAAGATCCATAGGTATGCTTGTTTGTTTCTATACTTGTAAAAATTGTTCATTAAAATTGTATGCATTTCGAATCCGATATGTATTGAAAAACCTAGGAAAACCCGATGTTTTCCTAATTCTTTGAATTCCATGAAGTTACGTTGAAACCATTGCAAAAAGAGTAGTCTCATTCCCAGGCGACGTTGGATTATTTTTGAGCATGATTAATTGCTACAAACACGCATTACACAAACGCCCAGTTTATAGCTATACTAACGATCCCGAAGGCGTCGTCCGTACTAATCACGTTATCTAACCGCCCTGACTACGTGTCGTCCCACATCCGAAGAGTAAGAGGACACGAAGACCTCGATGACTCTATTAACCGGTTGGGGATAAAAATGTGTACGAGGGGTCCCCGACCCGCCTCGCAAAAATGTAGACTTTACTAGCAATACCAAAGGACCCTTGGGGACCAGTAGTATACAAGCCATTGAAAGTCCCTCTACGTTGTGCCAAGTCGGTGAAACCCAACACTTCGTAGAAAAAAAAATGTCTTCGGGCCTTAAGATCAGGTCGTTGGGCTAGCTAGGCCCAACAAACAAGATTTTACACTTTTGGGGCCCAAAGATGGTGCGTAGACGTCTGTGCACACTCGCATGTATATTGAATTCCCAAACGTTACTTGTATGAATCGTAGTGTCGTAGTGTCGTCATGTTAGTAGTTTCGGATTTTTATTGGTTCGGGACCGAACCAATTCGTTTCACAACGATTTTTGGTGTTGTAGTGTATTGTATTTCGTCGATAGTCGCGGTACCATTGTTTGATCAAATTGCATGTATTGAATTAGCCTTGAAAGTTTTCTGTTTCAGCCCCTCATTGTTTGTAAAATTTACTTTTTCACCCCTTTAATTGAATACTTTCCGGTTTGGTCCTTAAATCAATTTTTCTTGACATTTTAACACCAAAAATTATTGAAATTAATATTTTTCAGCATATTTTTCATAGAAAACAGTTTAAGTCCCTGAAAATGCAATTTTCTCGGTTATAACCCTTCTTTTTCGCAACTTTGACAATTTTGGCCCAAATTGTAAGATTTTTGCAATTTTGGTCCTTTTTAAATTTAAAAGCATTTTAAACCTTTGAAAAGGACTTGGAACAATTATAGTCCACTGTTTTACAGAAAAATACAGTTTTGACCCTCCAAAACAGGAAATCTCGCATAATGGGCCTCATTGGGCCGAAAATGTCATTTTTAGCCCATTAAGCTTGAAATTTATGTTTTTAATACTCTAAATGAGTAAATTTCCAGAAATTGTTTTATTGAAACTGTTTTGGCACACCTCACCCATCAGAATTCGTGGTATGTCAATTTGGGCCCTTAATTTTGTATTTTTCACATTTTAGGCCCAAAATTTGTGTTTTTAGCCCAAAGAAAATTGTTACTAACTACTTAGCTATTTTTCTTGAAACACTTTGTATGTAGAAATATATTTGATGCTAAAATCATTTAACATAAGATATATCTCGGTTTTGAGGGGTTTTATGGCTAGATCCAACATTATAACACACAAAAGCATACATGTAAGCATGGAAATCATACAAGGCATACAAAACACATATAGATCTACACTTTCACTTGTATTCCCCCCCCCCCCCCCCCACAAAACTCATAAAAACAGAAAATAGGGGGTATGAAGCTCACCTTAGGGTGTGGGGGCTCGGTTTTGCAAAGAAAATGGAAGGAAAATGAAGTGATTTTCGGCCTTAGCACCCTTCCTTGGTAGATCTCGAGTTTGGTGACTTCTATGGTGTATGATCACAATTTGGAATAGATTTAGAATAGGTTTTTGATGGAATGAAATAGCTAGATCATATATATAAGTAAAAACTTACCTAAGATGATGATTAACTTGCAAGATCCTCTTGAAAGCTCCTAATTTTCGAGATTTTTGGAGTGGGGAGGAAGGAGTGTTCTTGAGTGATCTAGAGAGAATTTGTGAGAGATTTGTGAATGTGTGTGTGTGTGTTTCGGCCGAGAGTGAGAGGGAGGAGAGAAGAGATGTGATTTTGAAGTGATGTGCATGGAGGTATGTGAGATATTTTGCATGGAAGTCCTTTGGATAACAATGATGTGGCACCACAAGTCAACTCTTCCATCCTCTTGGGCTTGTGCATTTGGGCCGAGAATTTGGAAAGAAAAGGAAAAATTTGGGCCTTTGCCCCTAAGCCCAACATTAGTGTTAATCTTGAGTATGTTTTAAGTCTAAAGAAATGTGGTAGGATTTTCATATTTTTATTGGACTAGTTTAGGTTATTCATGTATCAAGGCTTTTAATTCATTTCATTCTAGGTCCAACATAGCCCAAAATGTTGAAACAAATAGATGTGGGTCCAATTAGAGCCCATTTAAGAGTTCTAAACCCAAGATAGTCAAATTGGAAGTTTATTGGTCCATTAGGTCCAATAAGGAAGTTCTAGTCCAAAATGGACCTAAATAAGAACTTCTAGTGTTTCCAATTGTTTGATGACTATTTGTAGTACTTGTATGATGTATTTGATTGAAGTTTTTGATGTCATAATCATAGGTGTTACACATGTTCTTAAGTTTTTGCTTCACATTAGCTTGGATGTATAGATTACATAACACAAAATTTCCAGTTGTGACAATTTATGATGCCTGTTAGCCTAGGGTTTCTTTTTGGGAGATTCCCAGTGTTCCTCACGGAGTGAGGGTTGAGTGCTTGGTATGTATGTTCTTCACTAGGGTGTTGTGATATAATTGATACAAACAGGGGTAGGTATGGAAGGTAGTATGGGCCCGTACTATTGAAAGAACAGAACCCATACGCGTATCAAAGAAACCATGACCTCTAGGGATGGGTTAGGGGTTAGTTCCCGAGTTAGTGGGAAGTATCTGAGATCTTGCTGTGTTTTTCAGTATAGAGGTTTCGAGGCATGCTGGGAGTGGATCTGGATCGGGATCGGGAACAGGAGAGGGCGGTCAAGGTGGGTCGGTACCGCCCGAGGTTATTGGTCAGATGAGCACATGCGAGTTGGATGCTAGGATTCGTGATATCCTGCATGATGAGGTTGCTGCGTTGTTCCAGGCCGAGTTGCCGGAACTGTTCGGGTCGATCAAGACTGCTATGGTTGAGTATTTTGATGAGCACTATGCGACTCTCACAGAGATGGCTGCCGCGCCGACTACAGCGGCTGTAGCAGCGGCAGGAGGAGGAGCTGGTCGGGGTTTTCAGTATCGGGACTTAGATAATACGAAGCCTCCTACCTTCGATGGGGTTCGGGACCCGATTATTGCTATAAGATGGTTTTCGGACATGGAGGGGTGTTTCTTCACGTGTTCATGCCCTGCTGATCAGAGGGTGACGTGTGCTCTGAACCTGTTAAGGCTCGGAGCGAAGGATTGGTGAAGATTGACCACGGGGTCGTATTCGGATGCGCAGAGGGTTGCGGTTTCATGGGATCAGTTCCGGGAGATGTTTAGCACTTGTTATGTGCCGCGGGTTGAGAGAGAGAGAGAGGTTGGCTCAAGAGTTCCTGGAGCTGAAGTAGGATTCGGAGTCGGTGACGGAGATCACCAGGATGTTCACTGAGAGGGCGATGTTTTGCCCCGAGTTTGCTTCGGAGCAGGCTCAAATGACCCGATATATGAGTATGCTCAAGAGGGATATCAGGCAGTTTGTGTCTATGCAGAGGTGCGAGACCTTGTTAGAGTTGCAGGAGGCCGCTAGGCGGCGTGAGTTGGAGATTGAGTTACAGTTGTGAGACCAGAGGCAGGCTCCGGTGCAGTCGCAGCCGGCGCCGAAACGGTTCAAGACCGTTGATTCTAGATTGGGAGATCAGAGCAGCCACACTTGTGGGAAGTGTGGGAAGGGTCACACCGAAGTTTGCAGGTCCGGTGGTGCATGCCGCAAGTGCGGAAAGGAGGGGCACTATGCGAGGGATTGTCGGCAGACAACCCCGGTTCGGGATTTGAGGATTTGTTATCATTGCCATCAGGTTGGACACTTGAGGGTCAAATGTCCACAGGTTGCTGCAGGACCGGTGCAGGCTCCAACACCAGCCACTTTGAGGATTACATGTGGAGGTCAGGGTGGAGCGGAGCCCCAAAGGGCTCAGGGTCGTGCTTTTCAGCTTACAGCAGAGGAGGTCAGGGCAGTGCCGGATGCAGCTGCAGGTATGTTTCTTCCTTGATGTCTTGTTATTTTGTGATTATTTTGGAGTATTGTATATCTGCTAGTCTCGTTGTGTGGTTTCTGGTATTGCATTTGTTGTTCCTTGAGGGTTATGGTACGGTTAAGGGTTAGGTGTTAGGAATATCGTTGGTTATCTTTCATGAGGGTTATTAGTGGGAATTTGGCTTTTGGTCCAAATGTCGGGTATCATCTGCAGTCTGAGGAGTGGTTGCTGAAGGTCGGGTTTCTTTCGAGTCGAGATGATCTATGTTGATATGTTATTTTGTGAAGGTTGCTCGTTCTAGTGGGAGCCAGATCGCGTGTAAGGGATTGTGTTGTGTAGGGTTGATAATGGAGGTCGGTGATGGCGACCGGTGGTTGATAGTCAGTGCTCTAAGTGGGGGAGAATTGGAAAATTCTATGGAAGATCGATGAGCATGAGAGGTTGTTTAGCTGCTTGGGATTCAGCATTGGTTCTGTCGGCCAAGAGCGTAGGTTGGTATGAGTAAGTGGCAGGTATGCGGGGCGGGATACAGACCAAGGGTGATTGATTGTGGAAGGCCTAGGATCGGGCTGGGATTGAGTATGTAAGGTGGAGATAGAGTTCGGATCCCCTAGAGGGCTAGAACAATATGCATGGGAGAGTTTTTCCTGGAGGGATAATTCGGGATGTTGGATGCTGGTTGAGCGGTCCGGATTGACTGAAGGCCGGTGGGCGTACCAGTCAGGCCGAAGGCTCGGAGAACGGTCTAGACAGGCTGAAGGCCCTGGAGAGCGGTCCAGACCTGCTGAAGGTTCTGAGAGTGGACCAGATTGGCTGAAGGCCTGGTAAGGCGGTCCAGCCATGCTGAAGACTCTGCATGTGTTGATAGATCGGTACGAGGAGATGGATTGAGTATGTCGCGACGTGTTAGCGTCAAAAGGTCTGGCCCCGGGTATTGATCGTGGTGAATGGAAGGTAGAGCATGGACTTGAGAGTCCTTGTGAGTGGATCCAGAGCATGCGTGGTGCATGGGATAGCGGTTATGCTACAAGAGAATGGTGTAGTATTGGGTGAGCACCGTGGTACTTGTTGTAGTGACAAGGCGGCCAAGTGGATTTCCTTGGTAAGAAAGGGAAAGGAATGTAGCTCTGAGAGGGAGTGTAAGTTCACGGAAGTGAAAGCAGTAGTGCAGAGTTATGATTAAGGTGTTCCAATCATGGTTGATGAGCGGTGTGTCTGCGGCTGTGGTATGGAATCACATCCAGGTTGGATGTTTGCTGAGGTCACGGAAGGAATTTCCGAGGGAATAGAGCCAAGAGGCTCGGAAGGAATGCAGGGATGGAATCTTGGATTTCTAGTTTGATTTTGATCAAGGATTTATGTATGTGGTGGAAATTCATCCTGGGGGATATCTGGAGGTGTCGTCAGTGTGTCGGATTTCCCAACCCGAAGATGTTAGAGCCAGTTCCGCATGGGTATGAGATTGAGGTGGAGAACTCATGGGGGTTGCTTTGAGGTTGAAGGATGTGTCATCCTGTCAACATTGAGTGGATAAAGTTGGGCTCAGACCGGGAATTCCGGTGGTTCATGGTTATTTCCAACTCGTATGAGTCGAGAGATTGTAGTGTTTTGGAGCAAGTGGAGTATTATGGAGTGGTACTCAGTTGATAAGAGTGGTTATCAGAGGATGAGACAGGTGACCGGTTTGAAGTGGTGGTCAGAACACCGCGGGAAGGAAATTTGGGTTTTGGGGTTTCGGTGATTGTGCTTTGAGGAACCTGGTCTGGTTAATGCCAGGTGGTGCATTGTGAGAGTAGTTCTGGAGTTGTGTTGCCGCAGGCTTTGAGGACGAAGCCTAATTTAAGTAGGGGAGAATTGTAACATCCCGGAATATCAGAAGTAGAGTTGAAGGGCTAAAAATGTAAGTGGGAAAGGGCAACACGGCGAGTCCACGAGTGGACTCGGCGAGTAGGGTCGCGACTCTGATCGCGTGTTAAGTGACCAACTCGGCGAGTAGCATGGGTGGACTCGGCGAGTTGGTGTTGAGTGGAGAAAACCCTAATTTCGGAGGTTGAGCCCTATATAAAGAACATAACACTTCTTCCCCAGCCTCTTTACCTCCCCTTTGAGTTCCAGAAACCCTAAATTCGTGTGAGCCTTCCTTGGTGAGAGATTAGAGCCTTGGAGGAGGTAATCTTGGAAGGAAATTGAAGAGCAAGAAGAGTGGAGCAAGGGGCTTTGCAGATAATTGGTTCATTCATCAGTGGGGGCCTTCATTTGAGGTAATAATCTTCTATTTGAGCCTTTGTACATCTAGATCTATCATTTGTGGGGGGGTTTTGGGGCATAAATGAGGTCCATCTCGAGTTTGGTGTAAGATCTGAGGTTGCTACCTCAGATCTAGGTTGTTAATGATCCAGAAAGCCATAAAGTCTATGCTCAAGAGTTGTTGGTGAAGTTCTTTTGTCCCAAACCCTATCCCTAGAGTGTAAAATGCCTAGATCTCTTTGGATCCACGTAAAGTTTGCCGCTTTACGTGATGGATGGCTTGTAAAAGAGTAGATCTATGGTTTAGAGCTTCTGCATGGCTTGGAAAGCCTCTGTATGGTTTCAGATCTAGGGGTACTCGGCGAGTCACAAGGGTGTACTCGGCGAGTTGTTTGAAGATAGGCTGGAACTCGACGAGTTGGAAGAATAACTCGGCGAGTTGGATGAATATGGGCAGGAACTCGGCGAGTTGGAAGAATAACTCGGCGAGTTGGTTGCAGATAGCCTTGCACTTGGCGAGTCTGTTCTTGGACTCGGCGAGTCTGGTCATGAGGTCCTAACCTTTCTTCTGGTTGAGCTGTGAACCGGTGAGTCAAGGAATGACTCGGTGAGTCGAGTGTGAAAGGACTCAGAGTTGCTGGACTCGGCGAGTTGAGTCGCGGATTGGGGAAGTTCTGTGCTTTGGGACTCGGCGAGTCATCGGGTTGACTCGGCGAGTAGAGTCAGTCAGGGGTTGACTTTGACTTTGACTTTGACTTTGACCAAGGGTTGACCAGTTGATTTCCAGGGGCATTTTGGTAATTGTTGGCATTTGTTTTGAGTTCAGTGTTTTGGTGGTTGGCCAGTGGTGGAGATCGTATCAGTGGTCGGAGCAGCTTGGGTTTATCTATTCAGTCGGCAGTTGCGAGGTTAGTTATCCTCACTATATCGACAGGATCTACGGCACCAAGGCCGGCCCTTTTATCGGATTGTGATCCAGGTATCGTTGTTATGTTTTTGTTTGTTGTGTTGCATCCTGGTAGTTAGGATGGTATATGTTAGAGACCTGGTTAAGGTCGGTATCCTGGTATATAGGATGATGCTATGCTACTGAATGGTTAGCTCGGTATCTTGGTTAGGATGATGTTATGCTATGTGATCTGTTAGATTGGTTTGATTGGATGTGATATGTTATATGATTGAATGTTTATGTGCACATGGTTGTTGGGATGGGGTTGGGTTGAGGCGGGACCTGCTTTGTGCTGTAGGCCAACATACCCAGGGCGGACCGGTTATCCTGAAGGCCTAGCGAGCGGTCCGGATAGGCTGTAGGCCCCAAGAGGGCGGACCAGACGTGCCGAGGCTCGGAGAGTGGACCAGGCCGACTGAAGGCCCAGTGAGGGCGAAACAGTCATACTGTAGACTCAGAGAGTGGACCAGGTGGATTGAAGGCCCGGTGCGGGCGGACCAATCACACTATAGACTCGATGTATGTGGTTAGACTCGGAGGGATGGACCAGGTGGACTGAAGGCCGGTGCAGCGGACCAGTCACACAATAGACCCGAAGTGCATGGTTGTTCTGTGTTCTGTTATGATATGGCATGTTATGCGTGTATGGTATGTGTGGTTGGTATTTTGGGGGATATCTCACTAAGCTTTCGGGCTTACAGTTGTGGTTTAATGTTTTTCAGGTTCTTCAGGAGACCATGGCAATGCAAAAGCGTGATCGTACCATTCCTCATGTTTATGTTTTATGATGTGGTTCTGGGAAGACTCTGATAATAATTATATTGAAAACCTTTTTGTAATAACTTCATGAAACTAGGTTGTTTTTGAAAAAAGTTTAAATTGGTTGAAATTTTATGGTCGTTACAAAGGCAATTTTTGTAGCAATTAGGAGGCTATATAGGCTATAGATGGGGCCTAATAAGGATTTAAATTATCTCTCCATTAAGGTAAACAATTCTCCACTTTATAAAGCTTTCAGCTTTAATGGTGAATGTGTTAGTTTTGTTAGAATGCTTGATTTGATCAACCTATAACTTAAGTATGATGCTATTGAGAGTGTCTAGAAGCTTTAATCAAGCTTTGGAAGTAATTTCCATGGTGAAATCAGTCCATTGAGAGATAGGATTTGAAACCCTAACTAGTGAAGATTATGATTGATGTATTAGAGATTAGAGGGTAATGAATTAGGTAGTATGTGATGCTTACTTCATTAGATGGAATAGGTTTAGCAGTAGAAATTTAGAAGATGGAATTAAGATCCATTGAGTGCTCATTTTGACTAAGAGAGTCATTAAGCTCTTAATAGGCTAATACAAGTTTTAAGAAAATTGATATGTTGTATGAATAGGCCTTGTGCAAAGAAGATGGATCAAGAATGCATCAATGGAAAAAAGCACCCAAGTGGTCGTTAGTCTTCATTAACTAACAATATGAGTTATAGCTCTCCCTTTATCTTTAGATAATGTTTATATAATTTATGTTCTTACATATATATATATATATATATATATATATATATATATATATATATATATATATATATATATATATATATATATATATAGATCTTGAGGTACTAAGTAAATGCCCTGAAGTTATTAGATGAAAATAGACTCTAGTTATACGTTTAAAATCATGTAATTGGGCATGTACGTATAATTAGAGTATGTATGAAGAGTATACATTTAAAATCATGTATCTGGGCATGTACGTATACTTAGAGTATAAATGGTTGGATGGGAAAGGTATTTGTTAAATACCTAAGAGATAATAGAAGGAGCTAGAATATGGTTATATGCATTATAATCATATGAATGAATATGTATGTATGTATAGATGTTAATGGTATTGTGTAGAATACCTATGTATATGAGATGAACATAGAAATTAAGTACTTAATGAGTTAAGTACTAGATGAGTAGAAAAGATCTCCTGATGAGATAAAGAGAAAGAATTTACATGACACAATTGTAAGTAAGACTATGGTGAGACCCTAGCACATGTTAAGGGGATTTTAAGAAAAATAGAAACATGATTTCTTTCGGGAATAAGACTATGATTCCTTTGGGAATGCAGATCCATGATTCTTGTGGGAATGAGATTGTGGTAGTTAGAAGAGGTGGAGGGATGGTTCCATGAGTAGAACAAGATCTAAGAGTTCTCTTAAGACCTTGGATATAATCTGTGAGATATTCAAGAGAAGAGGAATGTTTAAGGATCAACAAGGGATCAAAGGAAGGGATTAAGTTCGAATTATTTTACCCAGTAACATTATTAGGATGTCGTTTCCCTTAGATGACATATGAGAGTATCATATGAGAAGTTGAGAATGGAATGCTAAGGTATGATAAATTGAGAATACAGAGGTAAGTGTAGGAAGAGTATGATAAGGCATGCTAAAAGTAAGAGGTCTAAGAAGAGTACGCATAGAGTATGGGAAGAATAGACAGAGTATGAGATGAGATAAGAGTAAACGACAAGGAAAGAGATGCAAAAAGAAGAGTGTAAGGAGATAAAGAAAGAGAAGATAGAGTATGTATAAAATATGAGATGAGCCTGAGTAGAAGCTAGGAGAGAGTACGAGATGAGGAGAAAAGATTGAATAAGAAGAGTAGAAGGTAGAATGTGAGATAGATGAGATTAGAAGGCATGAGAAAAGAGCAGAAGAGATAGATGTAGTGAGAAGGAATGACAAAGTATACTATGATAAGAAGAGATGAGATTGCAGAGTACGAGATAGTAGAGAAAGAAAGTTAGAGTTTGTAAAGATATAATGAGTTGGAAGAAGAGTAGAATAACATGAAAATAGATATAATATAACTCACCCGACATTGTTGTAATGTTGTAAAGATGTTTCATGTTTTGCAAGTTTAGGTAGCAGTTGTGGTACGTGAGAAGATAGGAGCACAAGGACTTAGAATAAAAAAAACAATTTTATTTCTTTGTACTTTCCTTGTAGCTTTCATTTGTAATTATTTTTTTACTATAAAACTGAAACTAACCTTTGGATAAAAAGTGTTTGAGTTAATAGAATTCCACATTTTAGTAGAAACTCTAATAATTCCCTAGTTAACTAGATGTAGGAAAGTTTGGGTCGTTACATAATGTGTCTAGACCTTTCGATATTATTCATTTTGATTTGTGACAATCTCCAATTCCTAGCACTACTAGTATCCATTATAATATATAATTTATAGACTATTGTTCACATTTTCTTTGGGTATATCCTTTACGCAAAAAATCTGATGTGTTTAGCAAATTCTCACATTTCCGTGATATTGTTAATAACCAATTCAAACCGATATACAAGCTTTTCAATATGATCATGGTGGTGAATTTTACTATAAACATTTTCATAATCTATTTGATCACAATGGTATTACATTTTGTTTTTCTCACCCCCACACTCCTCAGCAAATGGGAAGTCGAGACGTATGATCTGGACCATCAATAATATTATTTGTACCTTAATGTTTCAAGCCCATATACCACCTACATATTCGGTGGAAGCCCTAAACATGGAAACCCACCTTCTTAACATCACCCCTTCGTCATCCATCAAAAACAAAATACCATACATGAGGTTGTTTAATAAACCTATAGTGTTCACTCATCTACGTGTCTTTGGTTGTTTATGCTATCCTCACATACCCTCACTACATAAATTAGCCTCGCGGTCTACACCATGTATCTTTCTTGGTTACCTATCTCACCAACATGGATTTCGTTGTTTAGACTTAGCCGCTTGGAAAATAATCACCAAAGAAGTATAGAAGACTTTGTTAACATATAAATACAAAAAAATGTATTAAATCTCTCACTTTAAATGTTAAAGACCCGATACTTAATGTCAAATCCAGCTTGAAAAACTCGGACATCCATCCTTAGAATTCCTTTTAGGTAGACCTCCCGATGGGGAATTTTGTTGCTCTCACCCTATATATATCGTCTGAAGTATGGAAGACTTCGTTGGCCATTATACTCAAATTGGGCCAAATCTACACAACCAAACATGGTACTCAAGCAATCAATTAAAAAAAATGAAAAGGTCCATGAACCAAGTCTTCCACAAAGAGATTTAGAAGCAAGCAAATCAAATTAAAACAAGAAATCTCAAGAAAAGTAAATCAACTTGAAGAAACAAAAATGAAGTTCATCAATTCAAGACAAAAAAGACATCGGGTAAGTGTAATAGATGATAACCTTAGGAGTAAACCTGAGATGAACAGTAAAGCTGGAATGGAATGTGTAACGCCTAGTTCCTGGTATGTATTTAATTAAAGATTTATTCGCTTTTGTATAGAAATTCGACGAGTTGGAAGCCCCAAACATGTCGAGCAGGAATGGAATTGGATGCGGGTTGTAAAGTCTACTCGACGAGTTGAGAGCCTCAACTCAACGAGTAGAACTGACAGAGTGAAACCCTAATTTTCAGGGTTTTGCACCCTATTTAAACACCTTAACCTCCAAAGGTTGGCCTCATTACAGCCTCCAAATCCCAAAACCTAAATATCGAAAACCTAATGCCTTGTGTGAGCTTGTGAGTTATTTTTGAGATGAAACTTGTGTATTTGAAGCTTGTGGAAGAAGAAGAATCTTGATGACTTAAGAAGGAGTGAGTAGATCCAGAAACTGCATCCCATCCTCGTCACTTTTTGGTAAGCAAGTCTCAAACTTGCTTAATGATTTTTTAGATCTCTTCATTTTCACTTTTAATGGTTTTTTTGGTCCAAATATCTTGATCCTTAGGAAATGGACGTCCCAAGTGAGTCTACTTCCAGATCTAGGACCTTGAAGAGCTTTCATGGCATAAAGGTGCAAACTTTATGGCCATTGAATCCCCATGCAAGCTTTAGGATTTCATTTTGGTCTTTTAAGCTCTAAAAGGCCATGCATGGAGAGAAAGTCAGTGACTTTACGTGTTCATGTAGTGTCTAGGGTCTAGATCTCAGTTTGTAAGCCTTAGCTTGAAGTATTAATGGCTTTTGGATCAAGATCTAGGTCATAAAGAGTTAGGGTTTGAGCTAAACCCATTAAGGAAGGGTATTTACGGGTAAAGTTGGAAACTTTACCCTTAAAAGGACATTTTTAGTATGTATATGAAGTATGGAGCTTAGATCTCAAGGATAGGAGCTTAATCTATTAAGATAGCTTATCAGACTGAAGAACTCGACGAGTTCATAAAGGAACTTGACGAGTTAGGTCGAAATGGCCTGACCCTGTAGAAGGAAAGACTCGACGAGTTTAGGACGGACTCGACGAGTTGAGTTGAAAAGTCCCGATTATGATGATAGGAGAAACTCGACGAGTTGTGAAGAACTCGACGAGTTGGATCGCGATTTCAGGGTTTCTGATTTATGGAACTCGGTGAGTTGATGGGTCAACTCGGCAAGTTGAGTCAACCAGAATGTTGACTTTGACATGGGGTAAAATGGTCATTTTACCCTAAGAAGGATTATTGTATTTTGACTAAGTGTTATTGTCATAATGATAGTCGGCGAGTCGTTGGAGCAACTGTTATAGATTCTTTACCACGAGATTTCGCAGTCAGCTTTACGAGGTGAGTTTACTCTTGGTTTGAACGAGTTGAAGGCACCAAGCCCGACCTGTATATGTTATGTGTATTGAATAGTAGTTGAGTGTGGGCGAGGCCCGTATCTCATAGATAGCTGAGTGTGGGCGAGGCTTGTATCTCATAAGCATTATTTGAGTATGGATATAGTACTGATTGATAGATTTGATTATACTTGTTGTCTGTGTGATACTTGTATGTATGCTTTGTAGCTGAGCATGGGCGGGGCCCGTATCACATAGTTAGTCGAGTGTCGGTGGGGCCCGTATCTCGTAGTTAGCCGAGTGTGGGCAGAGCTCATATCTCGTAGTCAGCGGAATGTGGGTGAGGCATGTATCTCCTAGTTAGAGGAGTGTAGGTGGGGCCCGTATCTCCTTGAGTATGGGCGGGGCCCGAATCTCCAAGTAGCATGATTATGTGTATGGTATGTGGTAGCCTAGGGAGACTCACTAAGCTTCGTGCTTACAGTTTTCAGTTTTGGTTTCAGGTACTTCCGGTAGCAAGGGGAAGAGCTCGGGATGACTGCAGTGCACACACCATGATTTTAGTCTGGGATGTTTTTACTCTGATATGTTTTGACAGATGTTTATGATGTTTTGAGAAACAATTACTTATGATTTTCATGTGATGTTTGATAGTTATGGTTTTATTAATAATTAAAAATGAAACTTGGACCGTATTTTTGGGATGTTACAAGTTGGTATCAGAGCCTTGGTTTGAGGGATTAAGGCACACTCTCGGGTGTGTCTGAACTCAAACTGAGGACTTGGTATATAATTTTGAAAAAAAAACCATTTTCACAAAAAGGATTTTGAGAAAAAAGGGTGTGGTGCATGCAATTAGCCGAGCTCAAGTACTCCCAAATTACCCATACAAGTTTATGTTATGATATGATTATGAGAACTGCATGCTAGATTAGGGATAATGATTTTGGAAGGATGTCTTATATGCCTGATGTATGAGCTTTTTGAACTGTATGCTAGTACTGATTAGTCAGTAATATGATGGTCTAAGTAGGATATGCTTGATTATGGTTACTCAATGCTCGAATGCTGCTTGCTTTGTGCTTTTACGAGTCCTAGTTATCTTTAACTAACTAGTAAACGAATAGTTTAAGTTACATATTACGATGACTAAATAATTTTAGAAGGTTAGGTTTAGCTCTATTTTGCAGCTCTTGTTTGAGTCTAACCGTTGTAGGGTAAGACCTCTCATTCGAAGAATTATCTGGTCTTAGTGATATGTAATGGTGTTCGCGAGCTAGTTAGGGGAGATAGCAGAGACTTCTTATGCAGCTGATAGCGGAGAGTGGGTCGGAGATTACCCTAGGGCAAGTCTAGGATGAGATTAGCATAAAGTAGTAGTAGTGAAAGGGACTTGGTGGAGTCAAGGCAGTTCTTGAGGAAAGTACGGATAGATGTGGAAGGTGGTATGGGCCCATACTATTGAAAGCAGAGGATCCATAATCGAATCCAGGAAGGCTGAGATGAACCCAAGGAACTTGTAGTATGTGAGATCGCTCGATTTATGATGAGTACACTGATGTTTGTTATGGTGTATTTTCAATATGGTGATGCTACGCACTAGACCAGTTGGCAGTTCAGGTGCTAGTGAGGGATCGGGCTCGGGCTCTGGAGCCGTGCAGCTCGACGAGCAGATGAGAGAGTTCATTTCATCTGAGGTCACGCACAGTATTTTAGATCAGAATCGTATGATCTTCGGTACAGTCAAGGACAACATCTTGGAAATACTTGATGAGAGGTTGGGTGCATTCCGCACCGAGATGGAAGCCATGCTAGGGGCGCGCACGATGAATTTCAGGGAGTTCCGAGCTTGTGGAGCTCCATACTATCATAGGGCTTGGGACCCCATTGCTAGCAGTAGGTGGTTGGCTGATGTCGCCAACGCCTTCCATACGAGCCGATGTCCCTAGGGAGACAAGGTCCGACTTGCTTGTCTTTTGAAGGACAGGGAACGTGACTCGTGGGAGGAGGTAGGACATGTCATTGGAGATGATGCAACTTTAGATGCGATGACTTGGAGTGACTTTTCAGCCAGGTTTAGGGACGATATTGCACCTGTGATTGAGGTGCAACAACTTGCTGGGGAGTTCCAGGACCTCCGACAGACGACTGAGACGGTGACGGATATCACCGCTATGTTCAGGGAGAGGGCCCTTCTTGTTCCGCAATATGTGGTGGACGAGGAGATGAAAAAGACCCAATATCATAAGATGTTGAGGAGCGATATTCGGCAGTTTGTGAGGCGATCCAGCTGCAAGACTTTGGAGAATATGATTGCCAGGACTAGAGAGAGAAAGAGAGAGAGAGAGAGAGAGAGAGATTGCTTTAGAGATGGAGAGGAAGAGGAAACCAAATGCGGCATATGGTGTAGAGGGTTTAAGCAAGAAGCCCAAGGTAGATTCCTGAGGGAAGGGCCAGCAGGACCGAGGCCACTGAGGCAAGTATGGTAGGTCGCACGAGGGGACATGCAGGGCTGGTAGTTTGGGCTGCTTCAAGTGCGGTTGAACTGGTCATATTAGCAGGGAGTGTACTGCTACCACCGCCACCCTAACAGTATCTAATCTGATTTGCTTTTAGTGCAATCATAGGGGCCACAAGAAGTCCTAGTGTCCGATTTTAGCAGCAGCAGGACAGGTGGTGACACCCGCTCCTACTATGTTGAGGATTACTGATGGCCGTCAGGGTCGGGCAGAGGCGCTAGTGGCGAAGAGCAGAACCTTCCTGTTGACCATAGAGGAGGCACATGCAGCACCCGACGTCGTGAAGGGTATGTATCTTCTCCTTATCTCTTTATTGATATTTATTGTTGCTTATGTTTATGTGTTTCATTATAGGATCGTTCCTTGGGAACCGTATATCTGCTAAGCTATTATTTGATTTGGGGGCTACCCGGTTTTTGTGTCGCTCACGCTCAGCAAGCAGTTTGTGGGAGCTCCAGGGGAGTTGGACTGTCCGCTAGATGTAGAAATAGCAGATGATAGGACCGTTCGGGTTGCGAGGGTTCATCGAGGATGTACACTAAAGTTATTTGATGAGCAGTTTCCTGTGGATTTAGTCTGTATTCCCTTGCGGTGGAATAAGTTTATAGTGGGCATGTATTGATTGAGCCCCAATGGGTCAGTGATCGACTGCGAGCAACAGCTTGTGCGGGCCCGGACCCTAAGTAGGGGAGCTTTAGTGATTCAGGGCGAGAGGCCGCAGGGTGGACCGACTTTATGTTCAACAGCGAGACGAGGCGCTACCTTCAGCAGGGTTGAGCAGGTTATGTCACCTATGTTATGGATACCCGGGATAAGGGTAAGGCGACCGAGGATGATGTATCGATCGTACGGGAGTACCCGGACGTGTTCCCGAGGGTTTTCCTGGGGTACTTCCAGAGAGGCAGGTAGAGTTCAGGATTGACCGAATCCCTAGTATGACTCCAATAGCCAAGGCACCATATCGGTTGGCTCCTCCCAAGATGCAGGAGTTGTCTACACAGCTGCAGGAGCTGTTAGACAAGGGATTTATCAAGCCGAGCAGTTCACCATGGGGAGCCCCGATCCTGTTTGTGAAGAAGAAGCACGGGTCACGTCGGATGTGTATAGATTACCGGGAGCTGAATAAGGTAACGGTGAAGAACTGTTATCCCTTCCCGAGGATTGATGACTTATTTTACCAGCTTCAGGGTGCATCTTGGTTCTCCAAGATTGATATGCGATCGGGTTATCACCAGATGCGAGTTAGGGATGATGACATGCCGAAGACAGCCTTTCAGACTCGCTATGGTCACTATGAGTTTGTGGTGATGTCATTTGGGCTCACCAATGCTCCTGCCGCGTTCATGGATCTAATGAACCGCGTGTGTAGACCGATGTTGGACCGGTCTGTGATAGTCTTCATCGATGATATCTTGGTTTATTCCAAGACTTAGGAGTAGCATGATGAGCACCTGAGGGAGGTGCTGGAAACACTGAGGAGGAAGAGACTTTTCGCTAAATTCTCCAAGTGCGAGTTCTGGTTGCACGAGGTGTAGTTTTTGGGCCACCTTGTCAACCAGAAAGGTATTCTAGTCGATCCGGCCAAGATAGAGGTCGTGATATAGTGGGAGGTTCCAAGGTCTCCATCTGAGATTCGAAGTTTTCTTAGTCTAGCGAGTTACTATTGGAGATTCATCCAGGATTTCTCCATGATCATTGTTCCTCTGACCCAACTGACCAAGAAGTCGGTGACATTCTGCTGGGGGCCTGAGCAGCAGGCAGGCTTCGAGACTTTCAGACAGCGGTTATACGAGGCACCGATTCTGACCTTGGCGGAGGGCATCGATGGCTTTGAGGTTTAATGTGACGCTTCGATCATGGGCATGGGTGCAGTGTTGATGCAGTGGGGTCACGTGATAGCATACGATTCGAGGTAGTTGAAGCCTCACAAGGCGAACTACCCGACGCACGATTTGGAGCTGGGGGCTGTAGTTTTCGCCCTCAATATTTGGCGGCATTACCTCTATGGGGTTTGTTGTACCATTTATATGGACCACAAGAGTTTGAGGTACCTCATGGATCAGCCAAATCTGAACATGAGGCAGCGTCGGTGGTTAGATGTGGTGAAGGATTATGACTGTGAAATCCTTTACCACCTGGGCTAGGCCAATGTGGTGGCCGATGCTCTTAGCCGAAAGGAAGTGGCGGCTCCGATACGAGATATATGTCTGAGGATGACAGTGACTAATCTGTTGTTGGAGTGGGTCCGAGAGGCGTAGGTTGAGGGTATGAAGGAAGAGCGTCGGAAGTGTGAGAGGATCGTAGGCCAGGTAGCCTCATTTAACTATGTCAGCCGTGGGTTGTTGACCCTGCATAGGAGTGTTTGGGTTCCGTATTGGGGTGGTGTACGACAGACTCTGATGGATGAGGCCCACAAGTCGAGGTTCTCCATCCATCCTGGGGTGGCGAAGATGTATCAAGATCTTCGCCTTGATTAATGGTGGCCCTGTATGAAGCGGGATTACGGGAGATAGCATGGTACGTAGAGTGGTGCTCGACTTATCAAAAAGTCAAGGCCGAACACCAACTACCTCACGGAAAGATACAGCCGTTGGATATTCCCGTGTGGAAATGGGAAGATATCACTATGGATTTCATCATGAAGCTTCCCATGACCGCACGTGGAGTAGATTCGATATGGGTCATCGTGGATCGGTTGACCAAGAGTGCTCATTTCATCCTGGTCCAGGTGAGTATATCGGCTAAGAAGCTAGCCGAGATCTACGTTTATCAGGTGGCGACACATCATGGAGTGTTGGTTTCGGTTGTGTCAGACCGAGATGTTTGTTTCACTTCCCGATTTTGGAAGCGGTTCCATGACGAGATGGGTAATCGTCTTCACTTCCGTACCGCTTTCCACCCTCAAACTGACGGGCAGAGTGAGAGGACATTTCAGACTCTAGAGGACATGTTATGTGCGTGTGTATTAGATTTTGGAGGCAGTTGGGATACATATCTCCCGTTAGCGGAATTTTCGTACAGCAACAACTACCACGCTAGCATATACCGACCTCCTTCGAGATGATCTACGGGAGGAAGTGCAAGACCCCAATCTATTGGGGCGAGGTTGGTCAGAGAGTCATGGGGAGTACCGAAGTGGTACTCAAGACCACTTAGAAGATTCAGCAGGTCTGGAGCAGGCTTTAGACTGCTCAGAGTCGGCAGAAAAGTTATGCTAAGAAGCGTCATTCAGACTTGGAGTTTCAGGTGGGCGACATGGTTCTCCTGAAAGTGTCACCTTGGAAAGGTGTCATCCGGTTTAGGAAGCAGGGCAAGTTGGGCCCCAGGTACATTGTTTCATTCAGGGTTTTGGATCGGGTGGGCCGAGTTGCTTATCGTTTGGATCTTCTAGCAGAGCTCAGCCAGATCCACAACACTTTTCATGTCTCCCAGCTACGGAAGTGCTTAGTGGATGACTTTGCAGTCGTGTTGTTAAAGTATATACAGGTTGATGACAGCCTTAAATACACCGAGAGACCGGTAGCCATTCTCGAAAGGAAGACGAAGGAGCTGAGGAACAAGAGGGTGGAGCTAGTGAAGGTGCAGTGGCAACACCGCAAGGGCTCTGAGTGGACTTGGGAGCCTGAGGAGGAGATGAGGTAGAACTACCAGGAGTTATTTCCCAACGCACCAGAATTCGAGGACGAAGTCTAAGACAAGTGGGGGAGAATTGTAATGCCTAGTTCCTGGTATGTATTTAATTAAGGATTTATTCACTTTTGTAAAGAAACTCGACGAGTTGGAGGCCCCAAACTCGTCGAGTAGGAATGGAATGGGATGCGGGTTGTAAAGTCTACTTGATGAGTTGAGAGCCTCAACTCGACGAGTAGGACTGGCAGAGTGAAACCCTAATTTTTAGGGTTTTGCACCCTATTTAAACACCTTAACCTCTAAAGGTTGGCCTCATTTATAGCCTCCAAGTCCCAACCCTAAATCTCGAAACCCTAATGCCTTGTGTGATCTTGTGAGTTATTTTTTAGAGAAAACTTGTGTATTTGAAGCTTGTGGAAGAAGAAGAAGCTTGAGGACTCAAGAAGGAGTGAGTAGATCCAGAAACATCATACCATCCTCGACACTTTTTGGTAAGCAAATCTCAAACATGCTTAATGATTTCTTAGGTCTCTTCATTTTCACTTTTATTGGGTTTTTGGTCCAAATATCTTGATCCTTGGGAAATGGACGTCCCAACTGAGTATACTTCCAGATCTAGGACCTTGAAGGGCTTTCATTGCACAAAGGTGCAAACTTTATGGCCATTGAGGCCCCATGCAAGCTTTAGGATGTCATTTTGGCCTTTTAAGCTCCAAAAGGCCACGCATGGAGAGAAAGTCAGAGAATTTATGTGTTCATGTAGTGTCTAGGGTCTAGATATCAGTTTGTATGCCTTATCTTGAAGTATTAATGGCTTTTGGATCAAGATTTAGGTCTTAAAGAGTTAGGGTTTGAGCTAAACCCATTAAGGAAGGGTATTTATAGGTAAAGTTGGAAACTTTACCCTTAAAAGGACATTTTCAGTATGTATATGAAGTATGGAGCTTAGATCTGAAGGATAGGAGCTTAATCTATTAAGATAGCTTATCAGATTGAAGAACTCGACGAGTTCATAAAGGAACTCGACGAGTTGGGTCGAAATACCCCGACCCTGTAGAAGGAAAGACTTGACAAGTTCAGGACGGACTCGATGAGTGGAGTTGGAAAGTCTTGATTATGCTGAGAGGAGAAACTCCACGCGTTCGTGAAGAACTCTACGAATTGGATCGCTATTTCATGGTTTTATGATTTATGGAACTCGGCAAGTTGATGGGTCAACTCGACAAGTTGAGTCAACCCAGAATGTTGACTTTGACCAGAATGATGACTTTGACCATGGGTAAATGGTCATTTTACCCTAAGAAGGATTATTGGATTTTGACAAAGTGTTATTGTGATAATGATAGCCGGAGAGTCGTTAGAGCAGCAATTAGAGATTCCTTACCGCGAGATTTCGCAGTCAGCTTTACAAGGTGAGTTTCCTCCTGGTTTGAATGGGTCGAAGGCACCAAGGCTGACCCGTATATGTTATGTATATTGATTAGTAGCTTAGTGTGGGCGAGGCTTGTATCTCATAGACAGCTGAGTGTGGGCGAGGCCCGTATCTCATAAGCATTATTTGAGTATGGATATAGGACTGATTGATAGATTTGATTATACTTGTTGTCTGTGTGATACTTGTAAGTATGAATAGTAGCTAAGTATGGGCGGGGCTCGTATCACATAGTTAGCCAATTGTGGTCGGGGCCCATATCTTGTAGTTAGCCGAGTGTGGGCGGGGCTCGTATCTCGAAGTCAGGGGAGTGTGGGCAAGGCCCGTATCTCCTAGTTAACAGAGTATGGGCGGGGCCCGTATCCCCTGGTAGCATGATTATGTGTATGGTATGTGGTAGTTTGGGGAGACTCACTAAGCTTCGTGCTTATAGTTTTCAGTTTTGGTTTTAGGTGCTTCCGGTAGCAAGGGGAAGAGGTTGGGATGACTGTGGTGCACACACCATGATTTTAGCCTGGGATGCTTTTACTCTAATATGTTTTGACAGATGTTTATGATGTTTTGAGAAACAATAACTTATGATTTCCATGTGATGTTTGATAGCTATGGTTTTATTACTAATTAAAAATGAAAATTTTGGACCGTATTTTTGGGATGTTACAGAATGCAAGGTTGATTCAGGTTGGATTACCCTAAGGGAGTTCTAAAGAAGCGATCCCTTTTTAAAAATATGCTATTTTTTTAACAAAGTAACAAAACACGAGCTAATTTATATTTTTAAAACTCTTGAATCAGTGGCTATTGCATAAAGTCTCACCTCCCTCTGACCTTGGACTCTGGCCCCACAACTATTACTATGAGGACAACGCCTAATTCATGACTTTTTTGAGTCTTTGTTGGAGTGAGAACAATAATTGCATCATGTTTTGTGTTTGGATGATCAGTAGTTGACTTTTATACCCTTGGTGATTGTTAAAAATGAAAGTGAAATTTATAGGCTAAAGAAAAGTTTAATTTGAAATTTCTCCAAACCTTAACTTTCTTAATCTTTTCATTTTATATAAGCTAGATTTATTTTTCTTTTCATTGAATTTATGCAATTTTAGTGCCTTCTAGGGTTATTCTTTATATTTGTCTTTCTTGAGGACAAGAAAGGTTCAAGCTTGGGGAGGTTTGTATGGAGCATATTAGGCACCTATTTTGCATGTTTAATTCCATATTTTCATTACAATCTAGGTCTTAATTCTTGCATTTAGTTAAGAATTAGAGCACTTGCATGTTTTATCCGGAATGTCTGATACTTCACCATTTTTGAATTATTTTGTAGGCATTACATGTATGTGGAGTTAAGGAGCAATGGAGCATGGAGCTTGGATGATGGAGCATTATAGAGAAGACAGATCAGAGGAGTCGTGAAGAAAAACTTGAAGACATAGCCCAAGTCGTTGCACTTCACCATAGTAAAGAATTAATTTTAAAACGTGGTATGTGTTACACTAACACGGGTCATGTTTGTCCATTTCATCATATATTTGAGCAACACGACTTAGGTTGAAGTTAAATCGAAGACAAAGTGAAAATCAAAGGCAAATTGAAGTTTCAGCAAAAAGTGCGGTCTGCTGCCAAAAACTCATGGTCACGAGTTCAAAACTCACAGTTCGATCCAAAACTCACGGTCAGAACATCAAAACTCAAAGTCATGAGCACGACTGTGCATTTTTCCGAGAGTAGTTAACACTTGTGCTAAAATAGAGGAAATAAGTTCATTTTTCATATAGACGGTTTTTGGAGCAACTAGGGGTGATTTTTGCAGAAATTTGAAGGCTTCTAATCATTTCAAACACTTGGATTACCAGTTTGTAAGCATTAAACACTTTCAATTTCATCATTTTGTTTGATTTTTTTAGCCATGTGTGGCTAAAAATCCTAGTTTCTAGTTCTTGTTCAAAACGTGTTGATTGTTTGACTTGAAACATACGACATGATGTTTGGTTTATAATTCTATTCTAGTGACTATGTTCTTGTTTTAAGTAGAATCCTTGAATTTGATTTCTGTTTGATTGACCACTTGTGTGTATTGAATTTTTGTGTAGTTAATTGACTTTGTATGACACCTAATCACCTTGTAAAGTTAATGATAGGTAACAAACAATATGTTTTTATTGTAGAACATATATCACATGTTTCCACACTTCCGAGCGTATGAGAAGAAATAAGCATTGTTGGAAAGCTGGTACAAAACTTAATGTGGTTTTTCAATACAATCTAAGAGTGTGTTTAGGTTGAATTAGTAAAGTTAGGTTTAATCAAAGAGCGTGTTTTGACTAGATAAATTGGAAAGCGAGAGGTATTAGAGTGTGTTAATACCTTTCAGTAGCAACGTAGAATAGAAATTTGAACTGCGTTATGACATAATCAAGTTAAATGACAACATAGAATTAGAACTGGAACCATTTCAACAAATTCTTTACAAATCTATTTAATTTTTTGGATGCCTTAAAAGTAGATTGTTATTTATATTTTCAAACAAAACCTCCCTTCGTAACCAAGGTACCTTATGCAAAGAGGTATAAAGTATAAACCATTGCCTCATGTCTCTACGGTTTAGTCCTACTTGCCCTATACTTTGTTTTAGTGCAAAAGAGTAGTGAATCATATGATACTTATGTACCCTTTTATTTATGGGTTTGAAACCCTAACATGTATAATGACCGTAAAAACGGAACTACACCGTATAGACAAACCGAACCACAAACTAAAGCTAACACCAACCCGCACCTATTTATACATACATATTAAATAATTTTATATAATATTTATTATATAATTGTTAAAAAAATATTTTTGTTCCAGCGGGATTAATAGATTTCACTAGAAAGATTTCTTTTAGATGGGTTCTTAAATTTTGTTAACTCAAGTTCTCGTCACTCCTGAACCATTGCACAAAGATGAGTTAAAAAGTCATCACATTAAACCATGGATAAAAACTGTAACGATTGTTGCTATCCCAACCATACTAAACATAGAAGAACAATAAGGTTTCATTTTCTAAAACTAATTGGTGATATAGAAGGGATTACTCGTTGCCTTATATGTTAACATGTGGTTTCTCTTTTTACCGATGTAGGATTGAGTTTGCATCCCAACCAAAACCGCACCAAAAACCGTATGAAGTTATGGCTGTTATGCGGTTTAAAACCAAATAAAACCGCTCCACATCAAAAAAAAAAAAAAAAACCTAAAAAAACCGCACAGTTCGGTTTATGTAATTATAAAAACCACATTTGCGGTTTGTGGTTCGGTTTTGGCCTAACACCGCACCAAACCACACCATGTTCACCCTTAACCCCTACCACCACCACCACCAAGACCCACCACTAGGGATGAGATTTAAAATGAAAAAACCGGACCGGAACCGAAACCATTATAATCAGAATACATAGAACCGATTCCGGTTTCGTGTTTAAAGAATATAGCTTTTCCCAGGTTCCGAGTAATCCAGGTTTGGGTCCATCGGGTCCGGGTAAACCGGGTTTAAAAACCGGAACCGGTGTTAGGAACCAAAACCGAAACCACTTTTAGGGGTCAGAACCGGTTTCTGTGAATAGTTTAAAACATGCATATCTCATTCATTTCAAGTCGGATTGACATGTGGTTTTTTTTTCAACGTATAGTTTAGAGTTTGTACATGATTTTAGACTATAAATTTATCATTTTTAGTTTTAGATTCAATGACTTACAGTCTCCCAAAGTCGAGATATCAAAGCTAGAAGTTTTTACTTTTTCAGCTTTTTTGTATTCTGTGAAAATTTTAAAACATTCATATCTAATTCGTTTGAAGTTGGATTGATATGTGATTTTTTCCAACTTGTAGTTTAGAGTTTGTACATGAATTTAGACTATAATTTTATCATTTTTGTTTTAATATTCAATGAATTACAGTCCCCCGAAGTCAGGATTTCAAAGCTGAAAATTTTCAAACTTTTCAGTTATTTGTTTTTATACTTTGTATTTTGTGAAAATGTTAAAACATGCATATCTCATTCGTTTAAAATCGGATTGACATCCGATTTTTTCCAAAGTGTGGTTTAAAGTTTGTACATGATTTTAGATTATAAGTTTGTCAATTTTATGTTCATATTTAATGACTTACAGTCTCCAGAAGTCGGAATATCGATATGAAAATTTTCATAGTTAACCCACTAAGTAGTAAGTAATTATCAAAAAATTCCGATTTTTCCGGGCTTTCCTATTCTAAACCCACTTTATCCAGTTCCATCCTACCCACTTTGATGTTTCCATATTTTCTGGTTCTAGACCTATTTTACCCGGTATTGTATCCGGAACCGAACCGGAACTGGTGCCTATATAACGGTCCGATTTCCGGTCCTACAAAATCTTATTAACCGGTTTCGGGTTTTCCGGATCCGGGTCCATCCAGTCCGGGTTTGGACTCACTTTCGTCCCTACCCACCACTACTACTTAAGGGTTTTCTTGTGAATATCCTTAATTTCCGCTATACCACATATCGGAAATGAAAACCCTAAAACTGTAATTTACTCCATCCTAAGTGTTTGAGCTTCCCGATGGGTGATTCACCCATCTGTCTAGTGTTTAGTTTGAGAGATTGAGTGCGAATGTGATAACTTGAACGGATTAGATTTTACCTATCAGCTGTAAATTTGTAATTTACTCTTCCTATAAGTAAAATTAAAAAATCAAAAGTTTTTGTGTGTGAGAAGATGCCTGTTCTTTTAACAATTTATTATATCGAGCCACAATCACCTTTCCATTGCAAGATGCATCTACGATCTTATTCTTGTATAGTATGTACTATTTCCCCCAAAATCATTGTGTTTAACAACTAATTTTATATCTGGTCTCTCGCTAGAAACAAATCCCAACTTTTACTTGTCTTCTTCTTGCATGCTATTGATTTTGAAAATTAACATTGAAACAAGACCATCAACGGTCAACGGTCCTAATCCTATTGTCATTTGAACATTGGGCCATGCATGTGCCAGCCAGCAGGGCAGCAATCTAAACACTCATGGATAGGCATGTGAATGCATCCGTTTAATTCCACATAATTCTTTTAAGGTATGTGCATCTGAAAACAATTCATAAATTAATAAATAAATAAACAAATAAAATATCAGTCTTATAATTAAACATGTATCGACATGATTAAGAATTTTGGATTATTCATACTTAAGCTGCCTACGCTTTTATGATACAAATATTGCTATTTCTCATAACATTAAATATTTATTCGGAATGTTTATTAAGACATAAGTTTTAATTTCAGTTTTAGAAGGAAATGATTTATCCAAAACTGAAGAACTGAGAATTGAACCAAATACTTCTGGTTCTGGTCCTACTGAAATTAATTTAGTTCAATTCATATGTTTTATGGTTGTAAAGGTATTTTTAATCCTTAAACAAAGACATTTAATTATTGTTTCAAAATATAATTATAATGCTTTATCATATAAAATCTACATAAATATTAGTAAATTTATTAATAAGTAAAGTCAATCATGATTAATTGGGTAACCATTTTCTTAGTTAAATAATGCGGTTTCACGGGTGCGGGGGTGACGGGAGCTTATTTAATCGTGAATTATAATAATTTTTCTACAACAATAATAAATGTTTCCAGATTATCTCCACATGCTTCATTATTCATAATAACATGTAAAGTTGGATGTAATACATGTGTATTTTTGTTTCAATTATGGGCAAAAAAATATACGTGCTTTTGGATATTAAATATGATAAAGCGTATCTTTATGCATATAAAAAGCATTTTATATACTAATTTTGTATAGAAACGAGAAGCGGTAATATATTATAGAAAAGGTAAACAATACAGCATTACAGTTCATAAGGTAGTTAAATTTTAAACTTCAAAGGTATAAATGGGGACATTCACAAATTTCAAAGGTATAAATGGGGATATTCATAAAAATGGCTATTTTATTAGAATATGGGCTAAACCTATCTTTTTCGATTTTATTAAAATAATGATAACAATGTTCGAATGAGACTTTTCGAACTATTTCAAATAAGGTACCGTTTGATAGTTTCTGTCCGGGAAAGTGTTGTCTGGTAAAGTGTTGTCTGGAAAAGTTTTCTGACTGGGAAAGAAACCATGCTGTTTGATTGTACATCTAATTGACTATGCTGAATGATGAAAAAAAACTAATAATTCAATAAAAAATAAATTTTAAAAAAGTTATTTAAAAAAATTAATAATCCAATAAAGAAATAAAGAGGCGGGGTTTGGTGTATAATTGTCTTTCCAGCCCATTCAGCCAGAAATATATGATTTTGGGGCTTTCCGGGAAAGACATATCTTACCGGGAAAGAACCTTTGTTTTGTGCAAATCAAACAGTCTTTCCAGTCCATTCAGCCAAAAAAATATGTTTGGACCTGGAAAGATGCGTGTATATATATATATATATATATATATATATATATATATATATATATATATATATATATATATATATATATATATATATATATATATATATATATATATATATATATTCTAGCAACAAATCATATTTCGGAATCAAATTTTGGACTCACAATTCGGACTTCGGATTTCAAATTCCAGATTTCGGATAAATAGAAAAAGTATTCCGGAATTTTATGAACAAGTCAGTCAGGACCAAATACGACATTTTGAAAAATGTTTGGTTTTTCTACCGAGATAAAAAAAATGTTAAACAGTTAAAACAAATGGGAGGAGGTAATGCACGGGTTGGTTGGCCAGCCTAGGGATGAGAATTTGGCCCGAAAACCCGAACCGAACCGAAAACCGAATCGAACCGAACCGAATTAGACCCGAATAAGCAATTCGATTCGGTTTTCGGGTATCTATATAAGGCTTATTCGGTTTTCGGGTTATTCGGTCCGGGTTACCCGAATAAGGGCTTATTTGGTCCAAAAGGACCGAACCGAATAAGAAAAGTCACATTTTTTTCCACTTGCACGATTGCTTATTCGGTCTTGCGTTCTATTGATCGTTACCCAAAATACCCAAGTGATGTTTAATGTTTAACTTATATACTTATAGATAGATTTTTGGGTGTTTTAGATATTAGTGTTTAATATATTGTTTAATAACTATATCTTAAGAATGTGATGGTTGGATTTTACATTTTATATATCAAGAATAGTTAATCCGTGTTATTTGTGTTATTTGTGTTTATCATAAGCTAAAAAAGTCATACAAAATACACTATTTATAATCACATTGTAAATGTTATTTGGGTTATTCGGGTTATTCGGCTCCTTAATCATTTTGTACATGTTATTTGGGTTATTCGGGCCGGAACCGAACCGAATCGAATAATACCCAAACCGAACCGAACCCGTATTGCATATTTGGTTCGGTTTTCGGTTCATATAAGTACCCTTATTCGATTTTCGGTTTAGTCAGGTTCGGGTCGGTTCGGTTCGGTTCCGACCCGAATAACATCCCTAGGCCAGCCCCTAAAAAAAAGTCACCTTGATGACTGACGGACTCCTATAGGGAAAGTTTCAAGTTGAAATTTGAGTAAATTACAAGAATAGTCCTTATGGTTTAGGGTAACTTGCGCGTTTGGTCTCTAATTTGTTTTTTTAACTCGGAAGGTCCCTACTGTTTGTTTTTGTTACTCGCTTGGTCTCTGACTTACCTAAAATTACTATTATGTCCTTGATTTTTTGATTTATTTAAATTAACACACCCCCAATCCCACCTCTTTCACCTTACCTTACGTACCCCACTATTTTTTTCCTATTTAAATAGTAGTATTTTTAGGTAAGATGGGGACAAAATGTGTAATAAAAACAAACAATAGGGACCAAGCGCGTAACAAAAACAAACAGTAGGAATCTTTCGAGTTAAAAAATAAATTAGGTACTAAACATACAAATTACCCCAAACCATAGGGACCATTCGTGTAATTTACTCTTGAAATTTTATATCTTCACCAAAATTGTGAAGTGAACAACCTTAGGGGAGCCCATACTAATAACAGAAATACACTAAAAAGATAATATATAAAATAAAGCAAATGAGAAGTGGATAATATACAAAAGCATAAAAGTAACATTTGGTTCGAAAAGCAATAATAGTAAACATTTGAATATGGTTATTTCAGAAATTGGTAATCGGAGTTTATGAAAAGTGTTTTGTACAAATAAGAAAAAAAAAATACATATTATAATGGAAGGCCATTACGGAACTGGTGAACGGTGATTATCTTTGAAAATGCCCAAAAGTTAGGCCATTTCCATATATTTTTGAAATGAAAAAAACTGTAAAATTGGATTTTGTGGTTTGCAAAAAAAAAATTTGGATGAAGTCCAAAAGGTTTTCAGGTTGCATGAAAGGTCCAAAATCAAGAATTTTTTTTGGTTTTGGTCCTTGAAAATTTAAAAGGAGTATTTTGCCCCTATTATTTATTTTTCACATTTTCTTTATTTGTTTTGATTGTTTTATTATTAAAAAGAAAGCAAAAGAAAAGAAAAATAGGACGGGTTCATCCCCACCTGATCTCTCTCTCTCACACACACATATACATACACATGACCTTTTCTATTCATATCGTCTTCCCTACGGTTCATCTTCAACCCATCTTGTTGTATCTTCTACAAATCAGAGACACAACATCACAAATACTTCGCTTCGTGAAGAATTTTCAATCTGTTCACCTTACGCTTCTTCCCCTCGTGTTTCTTCATCTCGAGTTTCTTCTTTGAGATCGACTAAGATCAAATCGGTGATTCCAGGTATGATTTAGAGCCAAAATTGTAACCCTAGACCTTGCCCAAGTCCGATAGGGTCAATACAGAAGAACTCGACCATTAATAGATGGTTATCGGTGTCCGAAGCAGCTTCCGATCGTAGGGTATCGGGGTCGTCTAGGATGGGTCCTGGTTCTCATTGAAGGTTAGTGTTAAAATTGTAAAATTGTAAAGTTTTTTTAGAGAGTCATGTTCTTATCACCATCGACCCGGGCAGTTCACGCACCCCAATCATATCGTCTCCACCACCACGTCTCGTCGAATCCAAAGAATAATTCCAACACAGTTTGGGCTTGACTGCCATGGATATTGTAAATTTAGGGCTTGTAAATTTAAGATTCAAACAAGGGAGGGTGGGTTTTGTTTTTTTGAGTTACGGCTGCTTTTCAATCGACCCAGATGAAGAAATTTGAAACTTTAGAAGAAATTATTTGATATAATGGTAGCGAATTCCAGTTCTTGTTCCGAATTAAAGATGAAACTAACCTCCAAAATGGGACTATGAGATTGATTGGACAAATTGGAAGGAAGTGAACCAGGTTTGAGGAAGACGACCTGATGAGAGAGAGAGAGAGAGGGGAGAGAAATCGGGTGGGGTTTTCCTGCCTTCTATTTTTCTTTTCTTTTGCTTTTTTTTAATTATAAAACAATTAAAACTAATAAAGAAAATATGAAAAATAAATAATAAGGGCAAAATAGTCTTTTCAAATTTTCAAGGACCAAAACCAAAGAAAATTCTTGATTTTGGACCTTCCATGCAAGTTGAAAACATTTTGGACCCTATCCAAAGTTTTTTTGCAAACCACAAGGACCAATTTTGGAGTTTTGTCTTTTCAAATATATATTCATTTGTGTGAATATCCATTATAAACTTCTAACTTTTTATACTCCTTGGCTTTTTAGACCAGTAGTAACCAGATGTTCATTTCTTCAAATTGCACTCATACACGTTTAAAATCATGAATAAAGTCTAATACCATGTTGTCAACAAGACTCGTTGTCTAACCTCACGGCCTATCACTTCATATTCGAATGGTAAAGGTCACGTAATAGTGAATATTCTTGACTCGAATGGTGAAGGTCACGTAATAGTGAATATTCTTGACTATTCTTGACTGTGAAAAAACTTTTACAATTTATATAACTATATGGTTCAAAATAAAACTCTAATACATAAACATTTTACTAATTTGTGAAGTTATAAACATCATATAACATTATATTAATAAATCTACAATTATAGTTTTATCAAAGCTTGACTCGGTACCATCTTTTGGAGTTCTTTCTACTTCCAGTTTGAGTATTAACAACTTTACAATCTCCTTATTTTCACATTTGGCCTCTATAGGTGTGGATTTTGTTTATTTCACAAAACAATGTTTCTATCTACAAATAAAAACCTAGTTAGTATGATATATACTATTAGGTGCATATTATGCACCATTTTTAGCATATGTTTTTCTTGTTTTGGCATGGCATTCAAGCTTCACACATTTTTTTCATAATTCATGACATTGCATGTTAATTGTGTGAGCAAAGTTATTTGCACTTTTTTTTTTTAATTTCAAGAGCTTTGAAGGTAGGGAGGTTATTTGCACTTTCTTGCGGAGGAATTTTAGGAGCTTTGAAGGGTGGCACGTTATTTCAGGAGCAAAGTTATTGCACATTCTTGCGGAGCAATCATGAACCGTACGAATAAAATATGGAAACTAAGGAAGCACTTATGACAAGATAATTGATGAACCGAGCCAAAACAACATCGAAAATGAGCAATGCAGGACAAGCCCGCCCAAGCCAAAATCAAGTCGGATTGGGACTCAAAGAAAGACATTTTTGGAAATTGTCTATAAGCCCACCATGGCCTCAGGAAGCCCACCTGAACTCATCAATCCCAATCGCACCTGCTTGTGAAGAAAATTGAGTCCAACCGTGTAGCGTGTTTTCAACTAGTTTGTTACGAATTTTTGAGATAGATATTATATCAGTTCCATGGCCATTTTGGAGGGTTAGACTTTGTGTTTGGAGGGCAGTAAATTGAAACAAACACCAAGAAGCAAGACATGACACCATTTTTACCATATTTTTTGAGTTATGCTTTCGAATTTCAAGTACATTTAGACTATTTCTTAGTATTTTGATCATCGTTTTAGCCATGATGTCTGACAAAACCCTAGGCTCTAAATTTAAGTCGTTTTTACATTTAGTTTGTAACGCCCAGACTTTCAGATATAAGTTTGATCTAAACGCATTTGTGGTTTGGAAATTTCTCTACACCATGGCGTGGTGGAGTGTGCACCACAACGTGGTGTCCATTTAAAAACCATGACGTGGTAGGCTTCATACCACGACGTCGTGGTGGCTGGAATACAAAACCCTAGTTCTCGGGTCCAAGGCCATATTTAAAGGATGTGATGGCTAGCGTTTGTCCACCCCCAGCCTCCATCACTCCCAGAAGTTACTCTCTCAAACACTAGCCTCTCCTCTTGTCATTTGAGCTCTTGGTTGGTGTTTTAGTCATTTGAAGGTTGAATGAAGACTTTGTTTAGCAAAGGATCGGCTAGCAAACTCACCTCCATCTCTTGGTGCATCTTCTGGACTTTTATAAGTCTCCAAGTTCTCATCTTTGAATGACGTGCTGCTGTGATAGCATGACCACATGCTATACCAAGGCTGCGCTATTTGTCACATGAACAAGTATAACCGTTATGGTCTACAACACAAGTTGTTTTAAAATCAGAAACTAGATATACATATGCAGGCATGGGAGACGAGATTTGTTGGGGGATCTATTTAGCTTGCCAACCAACAGACTTTTGCATCCTTCTTTGAAGCACCATTTGAGCATACGGTGTTAGTACATCAGTGAAACTCCCTGTAAAATAAATATGGTTACAAAAGGCTGTTGTACAACCTATTTAATTCTTTTATATTGCACCCAAAAATTTACATGCCATTAAACATCATTCAACAAAAGTATTTTCCAAGTACTCATGAATTCCCTCGATTAGCGCTATTATCGGCACATTACGTTGATTGAGCGATAATACTAAAAAATATGGAGGAACTTCCATATTGAGTACATTCTAACGGACGATAGGGAAGTAGGCACTTGCCCATTTCGGATGACCGATATTCGTAAGCACTTCACGAGCATCATGGCTTAGCCTAGAAAAATTTTGTTCAAAAATAGACATAATGTAGGATTTTAATGTTATCCAAAACAAAGTTTCCAATGATCTTCCAGAGCCTACTCTTGTGCGTAAATATTTGTGGATGCTCGTACTAGTGTAACTGTAACATCCCAAAGTTCAAGACTAAAAATTTCTTTTAATAAAACATCACTTTAAGCAAATTCATCTTTTCAAAACATAAACAGAGTAATAGTTTCCAAAATACATGATCGTTATCAGAGTAAACATTCCCAGTCTGACTAATTTATGGTGTGTGCCATGCGATCACCCCGATCTCCATCATCCGCTACCGGAAGTACCTGAAATCAAAACTGGAAACCGTAAGCACAAAGCTTAGTGAGTTCCCCACCCTACCACATACCATGCATAGCAACATATTGCACATACTGGGCCACGCTCGCTATCCTGGGCCTCGCCCACCCCTACCTTGGGCCTCGCCCGCTACAACAGCCCTGCCGCTCCAAGCCCCGCCTGGCTTCGAGCCCCGCTCGGATATAGATCTGTTTCATTTAGGCCGCGCCTGTCACAGGGCCTCGCCCACTAACATATAATAGCATATAAACATATCACATAACATCACATAAGCTTAAAACATTCTAACGGATCTTGTCCTAAGGCCTCGCCTATCTCTGGGCCCCGCCCTTGTCCCGCTACTGATGAGTCATGGAACCCCGTCCATACTCCTGCTGATGGTGAGGTACGGGCCCATCCCACCCTCACTCCTTCCCTAACTTGGGCCTCGCCCCTGATCTGCTGCTACTGAGATGTGGAACACCATCCACACTCTGCTATTGGTGAGATACGGGACCTCGCCCACTCTCACCTCCCTACCAGGCACATACAAGTATCACACAGACAACAAGTATAAACTATTACATAAACCATTCCTTGGGCACCCGCCCTCTATCATTGGACCTCGTCCCGAATATCATTCTAGCATACTGTGCCTAGGGCTAACCCCCGGGTCTTCTACTCATAACTACATGGGCCGGCATTGTGGCTGTAGACCCATTCATACAAAGGGAAACTCACCTGCACTGGCTAAACTCGCTAATGATCCCACTGGCTGCTGACCGGCAACTCTCTGAACACCTGCTCCACTAGCTTCCCGAGCTACCAAAATCAATGCAACACTTAGTCTAGCTGACCCCCGACAGTCAACCAAGTTAACTCCGGTCAAAATCAAAGTCCTAGTCAAATTCAACCTTCCAGGTCAACCCTACTCGCCGAGTCACCCTATTGACTCGCCGAGTTCATATGTTCAGAGTTCTTCCATTCACGTCTCGACTCGCCGAGTAAGTCCGTGACTCGCCGAGTCTACCGATTTCCGAGTCCTGACCTGTCCAACTCACCGAGTCTCCACTCGACTCACTGATTCGAGTCTCAACTCGAAGGGTTTGGGGTTTCGCAACCCGACTCGCCGAGTCCAAGAACAGACTTGCCAAGTCCAAGACAACCTTCAACAGACTCGTCGAGTTGTTCATCCAACTCGCCGAGTTCCTACCCAAATTCATCTGACTCGCCGAGCTGTTCATCCCACTCGTCGAGTTCCTCTCATCTTCATGCTACTCGCCGAGTCCACTCAAAGGACTCGTCGAGTCCATTCAGATCTCTATACATGCAGAGGACTTTTGAGTCATGCATGGACTCCAAACCGTAGTTCTACCCTTCCCAAGCCTATTCCTCACGTAAAGTTGCAAACTTTACGTGTAGAGAAGGAGATCTAGGCAAAATACACCATAAACTAGGGTTTAAGGCAAGGAGGCTCCATAATCAACTCAAGGGCTGAAACTTTATGCTTCTCAAGACCATAATATGCTTGGATCTGAAGTAGCAACTCCAGATCTGGCTTCTAACTCAAATGGATGACTATCCATGGCTTAAAAAGCCCCAAATCTCACAACCAAATAAGATCTAAAGGAAAGAAATGACTTATTACCTTCAATAACTCAGAAAGGTTCCACAAACTCCATATCTAAGGCCAATCCTTGAGACTTCAATGATTTCCCTCTTTCTTCTTCCTTCAATTCACCCAAAAATGACTTGGAAGCTTGAATGCAAAACAATGGGGGCTTAGGGTTCTTTTTCTGTATGAGGGAGGCTATAAGGAACCCTAATGGAGAGAATAAAGAGTTTAAATAGCGCCCAAAGTCCCGGATTTAGGGTTTTCCTCGAACAGACCTGACTCGCCGAGTCTCCTTGGCCGACTCGCCGAGTCGGTCACTTACTCCTCGACCCGGATCCCGCTTGGACTCGCCGAGTCCCCCCTTAAAGCTAGGGTTTTCTTTCCTTTCTTGGCCTTCAAAACTTTGGGTGTTACAACTCTCCCCCACTTAAACTAAACTTCGTCCTCGAAGTTTGCCATGGTCCACCGCCTGCGATCTGCTTCCAAAACCCACCAATTATCCCAACACCAGTTGCCTACCTTTGCTGGTCTTCCACCTGGTCATTCTGACTAACATGAACCTCGTGGATAAAACCTCGGGTCAAAACCTGACCCTGAACAACTTAGAAACACAACTTACTCAACCGACAATCCTTCTGGTATTCTTTGAGTACTGCACTTGAACTCATAGGGGTTGACCCCTTCTTTCCTTACGCGATTCCCTTGCCTTCCTACGGCGATGCTCCATATCCAACTATTTCCTCTGTCATTGTGAGGGTCCTATCCTTCACCAACTCCATCACCCCTGATATTTCCAGTACGGGTCATCACCATCACTAACCACTGACACTCTTCTCTGTCAAAACTTGGTGCCGAGCACCCCTCGATTCAACTAACTGAATTCCACCATACACTGCTTACCCGCAGTACTACTGACTGAAAATTCTACTATTCTTTTTCTGCCTTCCGTATGAACTAAGACCACCCTGGTCCCTACCAACCTATCAATGTCTGGATTATTGGCTCCAACCGGTAGCTAGTCCCAACACCACTACTAGTCGCTCCCAGCGACTTTCGAAGAAACTTCGACCACCTATAACTGCTCAATCTATTCTGCCATTCAGGAACTACAATCCTGGGATCCCCGATCCCCTAACTTGACACTAAGGTCCCTACCAGGTCCCACCTGCGCTGCTAAAACTCACGGGCCTCGCCCACGGGCCCCATCCGCCTCTATCCTTCTAGTCCCACTAGTCTAACCACTCTCGCTCGGGCCTCGCCCACGGGTCTCACCCAACCATATCCTGGAGCGGCCTCTCCCAAGGTCTCACCTTTCTAGGGCTATATAGGCAAACTCCCTATCATTCTCATCCACTACCCATTCCTGATCTCTGACCGATCACTAGGAGGTAAGGGCCTCGCCCCAACTCCGCTATCGAAGCTACTAAGGAATGCTATGGATTACCCGTAGTCTTACATCACCATCCATTGCTGACTGCTAGTGAATGCTACGGCTGCCCCGTAGTCTTACATCACTTTCTACCACTGACTACTAGTGAATGCTACGGCTTCCCCGTAGTCTTACATCACTTTCTACCACTGACTTCTACTACGAAAGCACCCATGTGCCATTAGCTCTCAAGATCCTCATTCTGACTCCCTCGAGTCCTACGGGCGATCCACAACCTGAATTCCCAACCAAGTACTAGCCATTACCATCACACGCACTAGCTGATGGGGAGTTTCTCAAACTTCCAACCCTAAAATCCTCAATCCATCAAACGCTGAACCACTTCTTTTCCTTCTCGGAGGTCGCGTGCTCATTTTGGGTCTGCGTGCTCCTACCTTTTCACACTCGGAGGATTCTCCCCCACTTCGATCCTGCTTACCCCTTGTTGCTCAATACTCAAAAGAAATCCTTGCTACCATTACATAATCGATCTGTTGAGGAACCCAAGCTTACCATAGCTAGGGATCTAACCAATCCATTTCTAACACTGTACAACTCCGATCTAGCAAGACATACCAAGTCCCTCCCAAGCATGCTACAGTTACTGCATCCTATGTAACCTTCTCCAATAGGGCACATCCCCTCACTACCATTCGAATATCCAAGGTATGCAGATGGCATATAACTCGATCACAATCAACCGCTAAAAAAAAATACTCATATCGATAATGATACAGAACCATAACAATATAATCATGCACAAATAAAAGAATTGTAAACAGAAATCGCATACCTGCAACATTCGGTGCTGATCGCACCTCTAAGGTAGTCATCTGAATAGCTCTGTCTCCCACCGCAGACGCCTCTGCACGGCCCTGACGGCCGTCTGTGATCCTCAAAGTTGCAGGGGCAGGTGCCATCACCCGCCCTGCTGAAAACAAACTGGGGCACTGGGCCTTCTTGTGGCCCCACTGATGGCAATGAAAACATAACAAGTCTGATCCCTGCGCGGTGGTAACAGTACAATCCCTACTGAAATGACCAGTCTGACCGCACTTGAAACAGCCAGACTCACCACCGCTACCACTCCTGCACGTGCCCCCGTGTGCCCTGCCATACTTCCCGCACCTACTGCGGTCCTGATAATCCCTCGATCTCGAATCCGATCCATTGGGCCTTTTGCCCGAACCTGCAGCTACCTGAACCTCATCCGGTTTCCTCTTCCGGATCTGCTCCAAATTAATTTCCCTCTCTCTAGCCCGAGAAATCATATCTTCCAGCGTCTTACAACTGGATCTGCTCACGAAATCCCTGATGTCATCCCTCAACATCTCATGGTATCGGGCCTTCTTCATCTCCTCGTCCGCGACATACTGCGGTACAAGAAGAGCCCTCTCCCTGAACTTGGCGGTGATATCCGCCACAGTCTCAGTAGTCTACGTCAAATCCTGAAACTCCCGTGCCAACTACTGCACCTCAATAATTGGCGAAAACTCCGCCTTGAATCTGGCCGAGAAATCGCTCCAAGTCATCGCGTCCAACGCGACATCATCCCCCAAAGCATGACCAATCTCCTCCCACCAATCCCTCGCTCTATCCTTCAAAAGACAGGAAGCGAGTCTGACCTTGTCCCCCTCAGGGCACCTGCTTGTACGGAATACGTTGGCAACATCAGCCAACCATCTGCTGCTAGCAATGGGGTCCCTAGCCCCATGATAATCTGGTGCCCCGCAAGCCCTGAACTCCCGAAATTTCAAGGTATGCGCTCCCATCAAAGCCATCATCTCAGTACGGAAGGCTCCCAGCCTCTCATCCAAAATCTCCAATATAGCCTCCTTGACCGTGCCAAAGATCACAGGAGTCTGATTCAAAATACTACGCGTAACCTCGGCGGAAATCAACTCCCTCATTCGCTCCTCGAGCTGCTCGGCCCCTGAACCCGAGCCCGATCCCTCTTCGGCGCCTGATCCGCCCGCTGGTCTCTCTCGCAACGTCACCATGCTGAAAATCTACCACAACCACTATCAGAATACTCATCACTGATGCGAGACCAAACACTCCCTACCAGGTTCTCGGTCTTGTCTCGGCCTTTCCCGAATCGAGTACAGATCCTCTGCTTTCAGTAGTACGGGCCCATACTACCTTCCACATCTATCCGTACTTTCCTCAGGAATTGATTTGACTCCACCAGGTCCCTTAACCACTACTACTGCTCCCAGCACTATCTCATCCTAGGCTTACCCTAGGAAAACCTCTTACTCAACTCAAACCAGTCCTCAGCTGCTGAGGGTCTCCTTGTGATGCCAATTAGCCATCACCTGAATACCATCACATGTGACGAGGCTTAGATAATCCTTCAAGTAAAAGACTCGTCCCTACAACGGTTGGACTCAAACAAGAGATGCGCAATAGGGCCAAATCCAACACTCTGAGATTATTCAACCCTGATCACATGTGACGTGCCGTATCCACCTAATGGCTAACTCCCATCACTCAGTATTCCACAATGCACAAAGCAAGCAGCATTCAGACAAGGGAAAATCTAACCATAATATACTCAAGCAATCACATCCACGCAGCAAGAATCTGAACTAGCATGCAACACAACTCATAGACTCAGGCATAACCTAAACAGGCTATCCTACTACTGCCTAATCAGCACTATCATGTAGCTCGAAAGCACATATAACAGGCACATAAGGCATCATCCCTAGATCCTTAGCCCTATTCTAGCATGCTGTTCTACTAACTGATAATCAAATCATAAACTTGTATGGGTATTTTGGGGTACTTACTTGAGCTTAAGGATGTCAACGAGGGAAAACGGGGCGGGGAGTGCATCTCCCGCCCCCGCCCTCAAAATTTCCCCGTTCCCCCGCCCCCGCCCCCGCCCCCGAGTCCCCTTTATTACCCCCGCCCCCGCCCCCATTCCCCCGCCCCCGATTGATTTTGGGCTACTTTTTTTTTTGCTAAAAGAAGTTGTTATTTAGCTAAAAGAAGCTATTTTTTAGATAACAAATAATTATTTATAACAGAATTTTATATGTTAAAAATAAAAAAGTTATGGCATTTTAAAAAATTATACTAACAACTTAAAAACATGTTTTTTGATGAATTTTGGAAGCTCAAAATCATGTTATGTTTATTATATTTATATAATTAATATATATATATATATATATATATATATATATATATATATATATATATATATAAATATATGTGTAATTTATTAACGGGGTCCCCATGGGGATTTCGGGACGGGTTTGCCTACCCCCGCCCCCGCCCCCGAAATTATAACGGGGGTTAACCTTGCCCCTACCCCCGTCCCCGCCCCCGATTTTTTTTAAAATATCCCACAAACGGGACAGGCCCCCCACGGGAACGTGGTCCCACAGGAACGTGGTCCCACGGTACTTTTTGACATCCCTACTTGAGCTCGGTTGATTGCATGCACCACACCTTTTTTTTTTCTCTTTGCAAAGTTCTTTTCTTTCGGAATTATTTTTGCCTTTCTAAAACTGTTTTCTTTCCCAAAACTCTCTTTTTACAAATCTGTCTTTTCATTTTGAAAACTTCTATACCAATTCCTCAAACCAAGGCTCTGATACCAACTTGTAACATCCCAAAGTTTAAGACTAAAAATTTCTTTTAATAAAACATCACTTTAAGCAAATTCATCTTTTCAAAACATAAACAGAGTAATAGTTTCCAAAATACATGATCGTTATCAGAGTAAACATTCCCAGGCTGACTAATTTATGGTGTGTGCCATGCGATCACCCCGAGCTCCATCATCCGCTACCGGAAGTACCTGAAATCAAAACTGGAAACCGTAAACACAAAGCTTAGTGAGTTCCCCACCCTATCACATACCATGCATAACCACATACTGCACATACTGGGCCACGCCCACTATCCTGGGCGTCGCCCACCCCTACCTCGGGCCTCGCCCGCTACAACGACCCCGCCGCTCCAAGCCCCGCCTGGCTTCGAGCCCCGCTCGGATATAGATCTGTTTCATTTAGGCCGCGCCTGTCACAGGGCCTCACCCACTAACATATAATAGCATATAAACATATCACATCACATCACATAAGCTTAACACATTCTAACGGATCTTGTCCTAAGGCCTCGCCTATCTCTGGGCCCCGCCCTTGTCCCGCTACTGATGAGTCATGGAACCCCGTCCATACTCCTGCTGATGGTGAGGTATGGGCCCAGCCCACGCTCACTCCTTCCCTAACTTGGGCCTCGCCCCTGATCTGCTGCTACTGAGATGTGGAACACCATCCACACTCTGCTATTGGTGAGATACGGGACCTCGCCCACTCTCACCTCCCTACCAGGCACATACAAGTATCACACAGACAACAAGTATAAACTATTACATAAACCATTCCTTGGGCACCCGCCCTCTATCATTGGACCTCATACCGAATATCATTCTAGCATATTGTGCCTAGGGCTAACCCCCGGGTCTTCTACTCATAACTACATGGGCCGGCATTGTGGCCGTAGACCCATTCATACAAAGGGAAACTCACCTGCACTAGCTCAACTCGCTGATGATCCCACTGGCTGCTGACCGGCAACTCTCTGAACTCCTGGTCCACTAGCTTTCCGAGCTACCAAAATCAATGCAACACTTAGTCTAGCTGACCCCCGACAGTCAACCAAGTTAACTCCGGTCAAAATCAAAGTCCTGGTCAAAGTCAACCTTCCAGGTCAACCCTACTCGCCGAGTCACCCTATTGACTCGCCGAGTTCATATGTTCAGAGTTCTTTCATTCACGTCTCGACTCGCCGAGTCAGTCCGTGACTCGCCGAGTCTACCGATTTCCGAGTCCTGACCTGTCCAACTCACCGAGTCTCCACTCGACTCACTGATTCAAGTATCAACTCGAAGGGTTTGGGGTTTCGTGACCTGACTCGCCGAGTCCAAGAACAGACTCGCCGAGTCCAATACAACCTTCAACAGACTCGCCGAGTTGTTCATCCAACTCGCCGAGTTCCTACCCAACTTCATCTGACTCGCCGAGCTGTTTATCCCACTCGTTGAGTTCCTCCTCATCTTCATGCTACTAGACTCGCTAAGTCCATTCAGATCTCTATACATGCAGAGGACTTTTGAGTCATGCATGGACTCCAAACCGTAGATCTACCCTTCCCAAGCCTATTCCTCACGTAAAGTTGCAAACTTTACTTGTAGAGAAGGAGATCTAGGCAAAATACACCATAAACTAGGGTTTAAGGCAATGAGGCTCCATAATCAACTCAAGGGCTGAAACTTTATGCTTCTCAAGACCATAATATGCTTGGATCTGAAGTAGCAACTCCAGATTCGGCTTCTGACTCAAATGGATGACTATCCATGGCTTAAAAAGCCCCAAATCTCACAACCAAAGAAGATCTAAAGGAAAGAAACGACTTATTACCTTCAATAACTCAGAAAGGTTCCACAAACTCCAGATCTAAGGCCAATCCTTGAGACTTCAATGATTTCCCTCTTTCTTTTTCCTTCAATTCACCCAAAAATGACTTGGAAGCTTGAATGCACAACAATGGGGGCTTAGGGTTTGTTTTCTGTATGAGGGAGGCTCTAAGGAACCCTAATGGAGAGAATAAGGAGTTTAAATAGCGCCCAAAGTCCCGGATTTAGGGTTTTCTTGAACAGACCTGACTCGCCGAGTCTCCTTGGCTCACTCGTCGAGTCGGTCACTTACTCCTCCACCCGGATCCCGCTTGGACTCGCCGAGTCCCCTCCCCCCCCCCCCCCTCTTAAAGTTAGGGTTTTCTTTCCTTTCTTGGCCTTCAAAACTTTGGGTGTTACAGTAATCATGATAAGAATAAGTGAATACATTATATACGCAAGAACTAATGACATTGTCCATATTGGATATGAACGCTACTTCCTTACCCTCTCTGAAACTTTCTTTTAACCTCATCAGGAACCAGGTACAGGTTACAAGATTTTTTTTCAGCCGCCATACCAAATGCTATTGGGAAACTTAGATTGTTCCCATCTTTAGTAACCGCTACAAACATTGTTTTTAGGTAGTCCCCTCTAAGACGGACACTACCTATGAAGATGACAGACAAGAAACAATTCACGAATGCATGGACTTGTATTTTTTAAGAGTGCAAACCAATTAGTTTAAATGTACAAAAATTATCAAATGTAAAGAAACAAAAGATATTTGGAAAAGAAATATACCACCCAACCAATAGCCAGAAAACTAGATTGGAAACGATCCATCAAATCCGTTTTGATGTGAGTGTGAGTGTGCGGGTTGGTTTGCCTTAGGTTATGAAAGTAAAATGGCAAGTTTTTAAAGCTTTCTTCATGGTCACTGTCATAGAAACTCATTTCGAATCACTTGTAAGAGACAGTTACCAATTACTTAGTGTGCCTAAGGTTGTGGAGGTACGGGGCTTACCATATGCGGACACATATGTATGTAGGAGCTGCAAAGGCAAGGTCCATAATGTATTGTCTTTTCAAACAATATATTTTTCGTTCCAAACAGTATCTCCGTATAAGGTTTTTGACAGTTGGATACTCTTTGACATTATTTGACTACGGTTTCATAGAATTTGACTACTACTTCGTAGCCTGCTTAATGTCTTGTCTTTCAAACACTATATTTGTCATTTCAAACAGTATCTCCGTGTAAGGTATCTGACAATTGGACTACTCTTTCACATTATTTGTCTATGGTTTCATAGACTTTGACTACTGCTTTGTAGCCTGCATAATGTCTTGTCTTTTCAAACAATATATTTTTTGTTTCAAACAGTATCTCCGTATAAGGTATCTTACAATTGGATACTCTTTCACATTATTTGACTACGGTTTCATAAACTTTGACTACTGCTTCATAGCCTGCATAATGTATTGTCTTTTATGTAACACCCCATTCTAAGAGTAGCTATTTATGGTTCCCCGAGATCAAGAGTAAGGGAGTTATGGTCTTTTATAGGCAATGGGTTTTTATTCGAGAAGGTTTCGGGTCAGGGTGTGTTGCTAGAAGCGTAGGGCTTCTCGCCACCGTTCGTGGATATAAAGTTCATCGGAAATGGACTTAGAATAAAGGAGCTATGACACTTTGAAGATATTGTCACTTATGGCACTTGATGGAAAAAGGTTGACAAAGCAAGGCCATGCATGCAAGGGACACGCGTGGGTACGCCCAGCGTAAAGCTGGGTTACGCCAAATGTAATGGAGTTAATGAAGCGTGGGGTCCCTCGACATACGCCCAACGTACTGGAATTACGCCCAACGTACGTCCAGTGTCCAGAAACCCTAATTTTATGGCCATACACTATATAAGGAACATTATGGTTCCAACCCCAGCCTCCATATCTGCCCTCTTACCCTCAGAAACCCTAAGTAGTCATTCTTCTTCCATTGTTGTGGCTATTTAACCTTGGAGAGCTTGGTTTGGCAAAGGAGAGCCTAGAAGAAGAAAGAGGAAGTTGTCAAAGAAGGAGTGGGGTGGCTGGAGCTCGTAGATTTGGAAAGGCATCATCTTTTAGAACCCTTTTGAGGTATAAAGTCTCTTGCTTAACAATCATATTGTGTAGATTTATATGTTATGAAGTTTTGGACACCATTCTTGTCCCAAAACCCCAAAGTGATGCATGATGCGAGTTGGTTGAGATTAGCTGTCCTTTCAGACCTTAGGAGAGGTCTTGAGTAAGAAAAATGAGGTCCCAATGGCTTTGGTTGTCTCATGGGTGAGATAGGTAGGTCTTAATGGATTAAGACCTTGAGTTAAGAGCTTTATGGACATCCCAAGTAATAAAGTTTGAGACTTTATGAATCCTAGGCATATTTGGACTATGGATCTGAAGTTTGGGCTTAAGAGCTTAAGCCATTAAGAACTTATGTGGGATTTTAGTTCAGCGAGATTACGCCCCACGTAAGTGGAATTACGCCCAGCGTAGTGGGTCTGTGTCCCGACTCCAATCCGCGAGCACCAACATACGCCCAGCGTACCAAGAGGGGTACGCCCCGCGTACTCCCTCTTTTGGGTTTTGATTTTGGGTTTTAAGTGATTGGGCTGTTATTGGGCTAGTGAGGCTTGGGCCGTGACTGAACATTTTGGATGGAGTAATTTAGACCCAAAAATTATTATGGACCTTGGATCTAGGCCCATTTGGTGGGGTGGGCCCAATTTAGTAAATTGGGCCAATATTGGGCTTTGCATGAGAATTTGACTTTTTTTCTTGGCCCAATAAGAGGATGATGGACTTAATGAGTGTTGTGGGCCCTTGGTCTAGAAAGTTGTGATGATTTCTTATGTGAGGGTTTTCGTATGATAGTTGGGATTCCCGGCAAGTCAGCAGTCAGAGAGTTGCAGGATTCCGGTAGTTGCAAGGTGAGTTTTCCTCACTGTACTCAAGGGTCTAAGGCACCAAGGTCAGCCCTTTAAATTGTTGTTTAGGCCTGTTATGTTACGTGATAATATGCTTGCTAGTATCCTGGTAGACAGGATAGTGTTATGAGGATATGCTTTGTTAGCTTAGTATCCTAGAGAAATGGATAGTTGTATGACGGCTAGCTTTGTTTGATCAACGCCCTGGTAGTTGAGTAATGATTATTTAGAGATCGGTAGTTGGTCTTGCCTTATGCACACTGGTAGGAGGTTACCTGCGGGTTATGTATGTTGAGCAGTAGCAGAGGGTATTCCATCCCGGTAGGATGATAGGGCCCTAGTGTGTTGGTTCTGTAGAGCCTTATGTGGTTGCATGTTATGTGTACATGTCTGCTAGTGTAGATTGGCATTCCAACCCGATGGTTGTGGGCCAGGAGTATTCCATCCAGGTAGGATGATTGGACTCGTAGTATGTTGGCATTCCAACCTGATGGTTGAGAGGCATGGGGTATTCCATCCCGAGGGATGATTGGACCCATAGTAATAGTAGTAGTAGTATTAGTTACTGTATGTATAGGAAGTGGGGAATTCCAACCTGATGGTTGTGGGCCAGGAGTATTCCATCCAGGTAAGATGATTAGACTCGTAGTATGTTGGCATTCCAGCTCGATGGTTGAGGGGCCTGGGGTATTCCATCCCAAGGGATGATTGGACACATAGTAATAGTAGTAGTAGTAGTAGTTATTGTATGTATAGGAAGTGGGGCATTCCAACTCGATGGTTGTGGGCCAGGAGTATTCCATCCCGGTAGGATGATTGGACTCTTAGCATGTTGGCATTCCAACCCGATGGTTGAGGGGCCTGGGGTATTCCATCCTAAGGGATGATTGGACCCATAGTAGCTATTGTTGTACGTATAGATGTTTGGGATTCCAACCCGATGGTTGTGGGCCAAGAGTATTCCATCCCGGTAGGATGATTGGGCTCGAGTTATGTAGGCATTCCAACCCGATGGTTGAGGGCCGGGGGTATTCCAACCGGAAGGTTGATTGGATCCGAAGTATGTTGTTCTTGCTGTATGCATATGATTATGTGTGTATGAGTACTTTGGGGAAACTCACTAAGCTTCTGGGCTTACAGTTGTGGTTTACTGTTTCAGGTGCTTTAGGAGATCGTGGGAAGGCGAAGGCGTGATCGTACTGCTCCTCATGTTTATGCTTTATGTGATATGGTTCTGGGGAAATACTCTGATGTTTAAACTATTTTGAAAAAAAGATGTATGATCGTAACGGTTTTTGAATGAGATAAAATGTTTTAATTTGGTTGAACTTTTTGGTTGTTACATTTTCGAACAATATATTTGTCGTTTCAAATAGTATCTCCGTGTAAGGTATCTGAAAATTGGACTACTTTCTGTCATTATTTGACTAAGGTTTCATAGACTATGACTACTGCTTTGTAGCCTGCATAATGTAGTTTCAAACAGTACTTATGGGAATCCACCTAATTGTATGTCAGTATTTTTTCTTATTTAAGTACTCCTATAAAATTAAAACAAACTAACAAACAAATTTAAAAATGGCCTCCAATCAAGCAACTTCTTCAAACGTAGCTGCTCCGTCCAATACTCCACATCCATAGACGATAAGAGAGGTAATGGTGGTAACACGATGTTAGATGAACATTTACGATGATGTAACCATGGTTAACCCAGATTGCTTTGAAGGTGATGAATGGATCCGCATAACAGTTATGTTTAACCTCTCGTTGGGAGAAGGAAAACACCGAACTCAAGAAGCTATTGTTGGTAAGTTGATGGATTTAAAGGAAAAATCACATGGTTCAATCGATGGTATCATCATCTTAACAAAAAGGTATCGTTATCCAAACAACGACAAAGATCTTTTAGAAATGGTTAAAGATCATTACATCTTGGAGCACGAGGGAAGTGACTTCGAGTATGAGGATGCATGGATTCTAGTTAAAAATAACAAATATTTCATGTAGAAGGCTCTTGTATGTGAAATGTCTTATGTAATGTTTCCTATGGGTGTATCTCTTTTCCAATAATGTTTTATGTTTGTGTTTTATTTTTTCATGGAATAAAGTAGATAATAAGTGGGGTACTAGATTTAATTAATAATCTCAGAAGTGCAGTTTAATGCAAGCATTACAAATTACAAATACGGGAATTCATTACTTTCCTACATTAATCTAAGGACAATTTAAATCAAATGTGTTGTTGAAATCAAAAGTAGGGTACACGCTTTCGTTCTGTGATCCGCTTCTGGATGCAAATTCATCAGTCATTATGCCCTTTTGTGTAGATTTTTTCCTCCCCCCAGATCCGCTCCCTGATCCCCTACCCGTACAACCGTTCCTCGTGTGTCCAAATTGACCGCATGTAGAACATTCTTGTCGTATGGGACGCTCACTTTGCGACGGAATACGACCAGTGTTTCTTGGCCTACTTGACTGACGTCTCTCCATTATGGGTGGCTTCACGGTCATCAAATCATCCAGGATCTCCCACTCAGATGGACTTTGTAAGGGGTTCACAGACTCCTCGTAAGTTTTCCTCAGTGTCTCTGTAAAGTAAGTTTTTAAAGCAAATTCCGAACAATCTTCATAACGGCTCATTGTTAGAACTTTTATGACATGGCCACAAGGTTAGCCATCTATTTACCACCGCCTACATGTACAGGTTCTTTGTTGGAAATCAACAATGACACTTTTATGAGTAGAGCTTTTCACTTCAAATCTGCTATTGAGATAGGGTACACCATCCAATTATTACAAGCATTCTTATTTGCTTGTATAATCGTTTCAGCCCATGGGGTGAGTTGTTTTTGTTTCAGCTAAAAAAATAGACATAATTTCATAATATCATAAGAGTAGTAGAATAACATTTCAAGTACTATTATATATAAAATATTAGTACCTGCAACATTACGTTTCTAAAAACTCCATTGTTGCATTGTTGCACGAAAATACTTAATCAACATCAATATTGGCATATTTCTTGCAAATCTTGACATTGAATTTATTGACTCCGCGCTATTTGATGTCATAAGAAAATACCGATTCCCAGGAAAATGTGCCCTAGCCCATCTTTCTGGATTGATGTTTTGTAGGTATTCCCATACACGATTATTTACATTTTTAATTTTGTTCATCCCATTATTGAATTTTTTTAATAGTATAGGCTTTGCATGTCTCCCAAAATAATGCGTGTATTGTATCGCTGCTTCCAAATTTTGCTAAAATGTTGAAATACAAATGGATACCACATATTCCATGATGGGCATGAGGAAATATATTTGCAATTGACGTTGCTATGGATGGAGCCCTATCAGATATGATTGTAAGGTCTTCCAGGTTGCCTATACATTCACGTAGTTTTCGAAGGAACCAGGACCATGCCTCCATACATTCACTTTTGCATATGGCATAAGCAACAAGCATAATTTGGTTTTGACCGTCCATTGTCACTGCGAGCAACACCGTACCTTTGAATTCACCTTTTAGGTGACCACCATCAATTATTAGGGTCGGCCTACAATATTTTATGAACGCTCGCACCTACAATTATTTTTTATTGCATTAACAAATACCAATTAGGATGCATATGTTATATTTGTTATAAAAGTTATCACTGCTTACCGAGCAACCCAACGCAATAAACACGAACTCAAACCGATTATCATCGTTTGTTCTTATCTGAGTAACAGTTCCTGGATTGTGCTTGACCAAGTTGTGCAGATACTCTAGTATTTTGGTGAATGAATCCTCTTTGGTACCTCTTAACATCAACAACTCATATTGTTTTTCCCGCCATGCATGTTGGTATGAGATATTGATTGGAAATTTCGAATTGATGTCCCTCACAATTTCATTACCCCGATAAACTCTATTATAATCTTCGGCCAATACTTCAGCGATAAAGTGGCCGAGTACCTTTTTCTTTGATTGTCGATGATCATACTCCAAGTTTGTTGCACAACATGTGTGTTGTTCAACAACTTTTGTGACTTGGGAAGCGGTAGTGGATTGGATTCCCCTTGCCCTAACCATCCATGAACATTTTTTTATCAAACAAACAACATCGAACCTTTATTTGCTCGATCTGGTAGTCTTATACTGCTTACCTTGTTCCATGTATTGTCTTCCAATTGCAAGCTTGAGCAACTCTTTGTCATAAAAAAATGTCTAGAACCTTAATTTCTTCACTTATATCCACCCTCTGACATGGAATGTTCACATCAGCGTTTACAGGACACGAAGGCAAAGGGGGCATACCATGAAACATGGTATCTGAATAAATAAGCTTAGGTTTGTCATCAAATTCTTTTCCATTAGAATCACTCTCTAAGCCAGATATATCCAACTTGTCACAATCCGCAAACTCTCCATATCCTTTTAGTTCACCATCATGCAAAAACGGAACTTCCTGTTTTCCAGATTCATTACCAACCTTATTCACCACGGCTACTGTTTTTTTGTCATAGTAATGATTTACACCAACATCATTAACATATGTACCAACATCATTATCATCGATATACTTATAATTCTCTGGTGTAACATACATAATCGGTTCTGGCACTACATTTACATTTCCAGCGACACTATGATATTGACTTTTACTTGGACTTTTCAAGTTACATATTGGGTTGCTTCTCCCTTTTCCACTTGATAAATTAGATACAAATGCCTTTCCTCTATCATCCACTTCGTTATGCAAACGCCTTCTTCAACCACCACATACACAGACACAGATTTATCTCCAACGACATTTATTACCTTGATCAGCTTTCTAATATCACGATCATCAACAATACCACAATAATAGAGTTGTTATGGATGTTGATAAGCCAGACTAACTTTTGATTATTCGGGAAGACCCATCTTGCACTTCACCAAATGAACAAATTCGGTGAACGTCGTGGTTTAGTAAAATTCAACACCTAAATAAAACATTCTCGGATTGTATCCCGGTGGCCAAACATATGATAATTGAGAATTAACAAACTCTCATCTTCCATCTGTAATGAGCAATACAAAATACTCGTTATAACTCATTATCTTAATTTTGAGAATAAATAAGCTACAGAGAAGAAAATTTCCCAAATATGAAATATTTCCAAAAATATAAAATACATTATATATATATATATATATATATATATATATATATATATATATATATATACATATATATATATATATATATATATATATATATATATATATATATATATATAAAAGCTAGGTTCAAAAAAGTAGTCAAGTTTAACAAAAAAGTAGTCAAATTTAAACAAAATAATTGTTAAAATTATTCTACATATTATAAACACTCTTTTTTATACTCTATGTTACAAAAAAAATTAAAACCGTAGTTTTTTTGACAAAATAGTAGATTAAAAAAAACAGTATTTTTTCCCCAAAACCGTAGGCTACGGTTCAGGAAACCGTATGTTTTAAAAAACCTACAGTTTTGTATGTTGAAAATGAAAAAAAAAATTATACAAAACACGAATCAGTAGACGAATCTCGAATCCTATGGTTTCGTTGGCTATATTTGGACATTTACTAATTTTAGGCTTAAAATTGCTAATGACTTCCTTAATTTTGCTAGATAAGTAATTGCCCCGAAAATCAAATCTAAAACTTAATCAAGCACCTAATCAAAATCAAGATATCCTACTAGGAGAATCGAAATCGAAAACCTTATCAAACACCTAATCAAAATTAAGAGAACGTACCAGGTGTTATGTTTTTTTTTACAATTTTAAAACTAATCAATCTATGTTAAACTGTAAAAGCCTCATTAATCAAATAGAAAATTAAAACAGAACGAGATTGAACTAGAAGCATTGCTTTAAGTAGCAACCACAAGATCACTAGAGAAGGGAATAAGGAAAGGGACGAGGCGTTGTTGTTGGAGAAGGGGAGAAGATTGCACTGATGATTGAATGAGATGAGAAGTGAGAAGATCGCGGAAGGAGAGGAGGTGTGATCGAGGGTGGAGCACCAGAGAAAGACAACGCCTGAGAAAGGGAGTATTTCCAGAGGAAAGGAGGCGCATTGGTGGGGTCTTCGAAGAAGGAGATGTCGATGATGTTCCTTACTTTTTGAATATTTTGATGCCCATAATATATTATCAATGTTTTAATGTGATAACCTGAAGTTTCTATCTTATACAACCGTTCAATTCAATCAAAGTCAGACTCGTTTCTGCTATCTTTTGGCATTGTTTAGAGTTTGTTTGAAGTCTGTTTGAGTCTTCTAATCCTAGTACCTTCAAGGTTAGGGTTTAGAAATGAGTTCCTTAAGTTCATCACATTTCAAAAGGGCCAAACACTCCTTCATGAGGAGTGTACAGCTGTACACATGGGTGTACGGCCGTACACCCCCCTTCTGGCCGTACACTCTCACATATATATGTGGGACTTAGCCATTTTTATTCACTTTTCACTCCTTCAAGCCAAGAAATCAATTCTCTCTCAGCTATCATCAGGTTTTTCACCTAGATCTTCAAAATGTAAGTGTTACTTCCTTTGATTAGTTGATTCATTACACTATCTAGTGAAGATCCACGATTTCATCCTTCAAATTACTTCTTTTGGTTAGATCTTCAAGAAACACCAAGAACACACACTAGTTCTTGGACCTTAAACACCCTTAAAGGCTTCTAATTCATAAGTACCTCTTCCATCTTCTTGTTAGTCTTGTAAATCACTCCTTTTCTAGCCTTAAAACATCATATTATGCATGAACACAAAGAGTGTATGGCTGTACACCCTTCATATGGTCGTACACCCCTTGTTTAGTGCATATTTGACGTCCAACTCATGATATACTCCAACAAAAGATCAAGAACACTTATGGGATGCTAGGTATAGCCTTAGACCACCCTTTTTGGCATGTTCTTCAAGGAGTGTACGGCCATACACTCTATGGCTATACACACTTGGTCGTACACACAAGTGGTCATACACCACTTGGCCGTACACACACTAGTGTGGCCATAAACCCATTTTATGCAATCATTGGTACTTCTAACACTTCAATCCAAGTGTTTCCTAGTTCCTAGGGTGCTTTCCTTGCATGATTAGTTGTATAAACACTAGTTGTATCCATATATGTATCTTTATATACTCAATAGGATCTGTGTGTGCTCAAGTCTTCACTTGACACTTAGCATCCTATACCGATTTTACATTCGCATCACTCACTACAGGTGAGTTCATACCCCTTAACTTATCTTTTAAATGATTTTAAATGCTTTTATGGGGAGGGGGAATACAATTTGATAACATAATGGTTGTTATATCAATCACATGTGATTAATAACTATCAACAAGTGGATTTTCTTATACTTCAACTGTTTATCAAACAAACTCTAAAAAAACATTTTATAAATTGACATCAAGTCATCTGTTACCATTCAAATGGTTAAAACTCTTTTATATGTTAAACTCTTTTAAACTTATATATATTGTCAAAATCATGTCTATATAGATATAGTTATATAAGTAAGGTTGAAAGGACTTACGACTGAAAACTCACTTTATTTCCTATTCCTTGTTTGGTTGTGGACTTAAGGTATCTGGTTATTTGTCTGAGTGTCGTTTGAATCGGAGTTATGTATTATGTATAAATGTATAGATATAAAAGTGCTTACATCAGTTCAACACCTTTGGGTAGCAAAGGTGTACAAACATACTCAGTCATTCAAACAACAATACTAGTAAACTATAATAGGTATAGTTTAGAGGTTTACTACTCACTATTTCTAGTACAATGAAACATACAAGAGTCAGTTCATTCATGAGTCAATACAAACTTACTATTATGAGAAACAAAAAGAACATACTATGATGAGAAACTAAGAGAACATACACTACACTATACTAAAGAACATACTATGATGAGAAACTAAGAGAACATATACTACACTATACTAGAGAACATACTATACACTAGAACAGAGAGAACATACAATACACTAGAGCATACTATACAAACACTAGAATAATATAACATTAATGTGAGCCACTACTTCATGGCATGACAATATACTGTTGTGTCACGTTTTGTAACTAGAGTATCCTGGAGGGAGAGCGTGACTTTGTGTATAGATCTATACGGGACTAACCATCCTACACTTTGCTGCTAGCTATAGTGGGACCTGCAGGTCTACGGGTGACGAATGTCATACCATTTCGACGTCTTTGATCATTGTGTTTTACTAGTTAATCAAGTATGGTTACAACCTCATCATATTTTACCTTAATTAAACAAACTGGTTTAAGGTACTTAGTACATTGGTAGTTACTTATATACAATACTACAGTACATCGTTATTCTCCCATTGCATTCACATTGTGATCTTCTCACATAAACGGTAATGTAATCTATATTTTGGTAATGATAGTCATACTTGGGAAAGATACACACTTTTACAAACAAACAACATACAGAACATTCGGGCCTTGGTAGAAGGCTACTTTTAATAGAAAATATAGGATTTTCTAGGATATACAAACATTTACTACAAACACTTACAAACATTTACATCAAACATTTACAAACACTTTCATACAAACAATGACACTAAAATACTTATGGACTCACCAGCTTTAATGATGATCTACCCTTTCAAAATAACTTGTATTCTCAGGTCACTAGTAGACAGGTACTGAACACTAGGTTTTGTGAAGACGGAGCTTTCAAGACTCGTCTTTATTTTGATTAATCATTTTTGGTGTCTTATAACTATACACAGAACACACTTGTATTAAATTATATTATTAATGCAATGAATGATGTTGTTGCTTCTTCACTATTATGCATTGTTGTGATACAGTACATGACGTCCTCCGCCCCAGAATATTTCCGTCGTTCCGGTTTTGGGGGTGTGACATTTAAAAACCGGTTTTTTTAGTTGAACCGGTATGGTGACTGGTTCCCGGTTCAACTGGTTTAACCGGTTTGACCGCCAACTGAACCGGTTTCTATATTTTTTATGTTTTTTCCTATTTTTCTACACACACACACACACACACACACATATATATATATATATATATATATATATATATCATGAATATGATGTTTACAAGTTCAAACACTAAAAATACATATAAAAATAAGTTGTAGATAAATCCAAATACATTAAAATAACACATAACCATAAGTTTTAGTGTTTTACATCAATACATATATGTCAAAAAGAAAATAAAATATAATACCGAAACTAACAATGGTTTTAGATGAATAAAAACACATCAAAAAACTTTATAACATTATCATATGTTTTTATTTTAAGAAGACTAAATAGGTATGAAAAAAAATCACCAATGTTTATTATGTAAATGGTTCTTTTTCATGTTTTTTATTCGGTTTTGTAACGCCCTGGTTCTCAGGTATTGCTTAAATAAGATTTATTGGGTCGAGTTGGTTGACCTACTCGTCAAGTAGCAGCGGGATGGGACTGCATGTTAAGTGACCTACTCGACGAGTCCATTTTGTGACTCAGCGAGTAGGAGCTGGCAGAGGAAACCCTAAATCCCGAGGTTTGCACCCCTATTTAAAGGGACCTTAGCCTCCATTGGGTCTCTTTACAGATCTAGAGAGTCCTGAGAGTCCTTATACATGTGTGAGTGCCTTTGTGTGGTGTTTGAAGCTTAGAAAGATAATCTTGGAGGAAGAAAGCTAGGAGTGCAAAGGAATTGAAGCAAGGAAGGCGTGGGAAGCAGGATTTACCTTAGTTAGCATCCTTTGGAGGTATCAAAGTGCCATCCTTACTTCCCTTTTTCCCTTTTGTTGAGTTTCTAGGGCTTTTTATGGATTTTCAAGTTGAAATGATGAGCTATGGGCTAGATCTGAAGTTGTAACTTCATATCTGGACCCTCCTTGTATTCTAGAAGCATAAAGTTATAGTTTTGGTCATGATTGAGGTCCCTCTTGGGCATGAAGCCCCATTAAGAACTTAGATTTGGCATTTGGAGCCTTTAAGGCCATACATGCACGTAAAGTTTGCAACTTTACGTGATAAGCATGCCCTAGAAACTTGTATCTGTGATTTGGAGCTGTTACATGGCTCAAAACAAGTCTGTATGGAAATAGGACTGAATGGACTCAGCGAGTCGCAAGGTTGACTCGGCGAGTCACATGAAGATGGCCATGAACTCGACGAGTTGGATGAACAACTCGGCGATGCCGATGAAGATTACCATAAGACTCGACGAGTTGAAGAACAACTCGGCGAGTCATATGAGTTTTGTCTTGGATTTGTATGCGTGGGTATCCGTCGAGCTGCAAGGAGGGAACTCGACTGGTGGCCTTAAAGATTGAACGAGAATCGAAGGAACTCGACAAGTCACCGCGATGACTCGGCGAGTTGGATCGTACTTCAAGGAACTCGACGAGTAGCCGAGGGTACTCGACGAGTTGGGGTCAACATGGACTGTTGACATTGACTGAGGATTTTGACTTTGACCAGGGGTTGACTGGTGGGTTATGGAGTACCTTATAAGGCTAAGGACTTATGAGTATATTGTCTATGATCATAGGTGGTGGAGCCTATGTCGGGTGATCCGAGGGTTGGAGTGTATCTTCCGAGTCGACATTTGCAAGGTGAGTTATCCTCACTATATCGATAGGGTCTATGGCACCAAGGCCGACCCTTGGATTGTTATTGTTATGGTATGTTACATGTGGTTATGATTTGTTAGATCGGAGTCAGGGTAGACAGTATGTTATGCTCTCATGATCCATAGGGATTGGTATGTTAGTGACCTGCTAGGTCGATACTCTAGTTACAGGAGAATTCTATGATTTATGATCAGTGAGATAGATGTGTTTGATGTTGTATATGCCAGTATATGATAGTTATGCGCACATGGTTATTTGCTTGTTGGTTGGGTTGAGGCGGTCCTACTTTGTGTTGAAGGCCAACATACCCTATGAGCGGTCCGAGGAGACTATAGGCCCACGTGGCGGACCAGTCATGCCGAAGGCTCGGGATAGATCCAGACAAACTGTAGGCCCAGTAGGGCGGTCCAGTCAGGCCGATGGCCCAGTATGCATGATTGATTGATTGATTATTACTGATATGGTATTGTCAGTGTGGTATTGGTATTTTGGGGGTAGCTCACTAAGTCATCGGGCTTACAGTTTTCAATTTATTGTTTCAGGTACTTCAGGAGATCATGGAAAGGCGAAGGCGTGACCGTACCGCTCCTCATCCTTATGTTATGATTTTGGGACATTCCGATGGATTTGGATTTGAAAACATTTTTGTAAACAAACGTTGTTTGATTTTATTTATGATTGAAAAAGTTTAAATTTGGCGTAAAATTTATGGATGTTACAGGTTTAACTGGTTCAACCGGTTTATTTTGACTGGTTCAACCGAGTTTTTCTAAAAACCGGCCGGTTCAATCTGCTTTAGAAATCAATGTAAAATCGGTGATAGTTGAACCGCTCTCTCCCGTGTTCCCGGTCCAACCGGTTCGACCGGCCGGTTCAAACCGGTTTTTAAAACATTGTATATTATTCAAATGATTAATAAGTAACAAAATATTATTTATTTAAACATTACAAATTAAAATCAAAACACTTCAAATATTTATATTTTTTAAATCACCAACACAAACATTTCAAATTGTGTAAACATCACCTGGTAAGGGTAGTGCTTCCTCATATATGAAGGTATCAAGTTATAATCTTGCATGATTAAATCAAAATGGTCAATAGGGTAATACAACGACGCTTATAAAAACAAAAAAAGACGTCTCTATGTCTTCAGTATACATAACTTAATCGATCCAATTCAAACCGGGTGATCCAATTACGAACCGGCCGACTTGATTGTATATCCAAATTGGACTTGTTTCAAATTTTCAAAAACCACTTTGATGGGATCGATTTTTGGATCACCTTGAAAATCCAATGGATAACCAAATTGAACCTATCCAATGTTCATCCAACTAGATATCCAATATTAATTCAATAAATCTAATTATATTATATATCCGTATAATATTAGAAAATTACAAACACATCCAATTTTCTTAACGATTTTGTATGTTTAAACCTTGATCGTTGAAATTGAAGACTTGAAATGTCATTTGTTAGTTTTATTTAGTGTAATTGTTTGCAATTTTAGTTTTAATTATTATAATTATATTTGGTTATTATTTGATAGAAAATGGATTAGAGATGGTTGAATAACGAATAATCAATCAACTGGGTAAAACCGATCCAATCTTATATCTAATCGGATCAGTCGATTGAGTTGCATTTATCGAAGTGGATTAGATCGGTTGACAAAATCCAACCTTCAAAGGATTATTAGATTGGATGGTTTCAATTACAATCGATTGGATTTAAACCAATGAACACCACTGTATTCAATATATAAGATGACATGGTTTATGCTTTAGGTCGGATTTGACTTTTCATAATCTTATAGTAAAAAGCCGAACAAGTTGTAAAGATTTGGGTTTTCAACAAAAAACCAGGTTTGATATTTCGCTTTTTAAGTTTTTCATTCATTTTGAGGTTATTAATATACGGTATTTATATTTATAAATGATTAGTTTGCAATGAGAATGTTAAAATTTAAAATTAAATTAACTGCAAGGAAAGGACTTCAAATTAATATGTTGACTTCTACTCGTTGATACATTTTTATTCTATAATTTTTCTTATGTTATATAAACTAGGTGTAAGACCCGTATATTATACGGGTTGATTTAAAAAATGATTAAACTTAAAGTATAAAAATGAAATATTTTTTAATGTACAAATTTAAAATAAGAAAGAAAGAAACGTATTTATTACAATTTAATATATATATATATATATATATGATATTTAATACTTTACATTTATAAGTATATGACTTTAATTAAAAATTAAAACAAACCAAAAATTGACAAGTGGATAATATTTATTTCAAAATTACCATAAAATGACAAGTGTCAAAACTCATAAGAGATTGACAAGTGGCAAAAAAACCTTCATTTATTAAGGAGGATATATTTAATAGATATATAATTTAATAAAAAAAAAGTTATATTAAATATTTAATGATAATAAGTTTTTTATGTGAAGACAGATAGATAGTATTAAAATGTTTTTATCTAATTAATCTTGAAAAATATATTTATTCAAATCCCCTGGTAAAACTCCCTATAAATTAAGCAACAAATCTCTAAGAAGTCAACATCACCCGAACAATCAGCAATGGAACACGCCAACTTCTTCTCGCTTTTCTTTCTTACTTTCATGGCCACGGCAATGGCAATGTCAATGGCCGCGGATCCACAGTCATCCACCACCACCACCAGTACCACCACCCAAGCCTACAACAATTTTGTCAAAACCTCATGCAACGCCACTACTTACCCATCCGTCTGCTTGACCTCCCTCCTCCCTTATGCCAACTCCGTCAAATCAAACCCCGTTAGACTGGTGAAACAAGCCCTCACCGCCACCGTCAAATCCGCATCTGCCACCCGCTCCGTCGTCTCCAAATTAGCCAAGAGCAAGAACATCAGCAAGGGCGACGCCGCCATCCTCAAAGACTGCATCGAAGAGCTCAAGGACTCCATTGATGAAATTACCGACTCCCTGAAAGCAATTTCTAGCCTTGGTTCCTCCTCCTCTGTTAACAAGAGATTCGCGATTTCCAATGCACAGACCTGGACCAGTGCCGCAATCACCGACGTGTACACCTGCATTGATGAATTTTCCGACCAAAAAGTCAGTCCAGCGGTGAAGAAGAAGATCAGGAGCAGTATTGTGAGTATTGCAAGGCGGAGTAGCAATGCTTTGTATCTTATCAATCATCTCAACATTTGAATTTTAAAATCTTACAAGCGTTACGTTTTCTCGTTGTAAGAAATGTTTGTTTAGTATAATTATTATCTCATTAATAAACTATTATGAATTGCTAAAATATTTTGTGATATTAATGGAACCCCAGAAGATTGTTCCGACTCAATTGAATTTCGGCGGTGAAAATGAAGACCAGGCCGCTCTCCCAAACCTTTCGTTACCCATAATGCCTAATCAAAAACCCAATACTCAAATACCCTCCGACTCGGGATCAGGAGCACACCCGATCATTCAAGAAATTGAAATTACGACCACAATTCGGAACATAGTCGGTTTCGGAATTAAAGCCAAGGATCCTCTGTTGGCTGAAATTCTTGGCGTATCTAGAGAGCCTACCGGTTTGCAATGAATTTTTTATCCTTAAACATTAGAGGAATCGGAGAAGATTATAAGGTGAACTGGGTGAGAAAACTCACATCAAAACACAAGATGCAATTCAGGAAACACAGTTACTAGATGCAGAAAACATCCATGTAGAAGCATGTTGGGGTTCTACAGATGTGGGAGTAGAAAGAATGAACGCAACTGGAAGATCTGGAGGTTTGTTAAACCTGTGGGATAACAGATTATTCTCTTCTTCGTCTCGGAACTTTTTAATCAACATTAGAACATGGAATGGGATACAAGAGAAGGTGGTTTTCGCAAATATTTACGGTCCACAATCTGTGACAGAAAAGGCAGCCCTGTGGGAGAAACTAAAAGGCATAAAACAGGAGAAAGGTAGTTTGTGGATTATTCTAGGTGATTTCAATGTTGTCCGGGGTCTAGAAGAATGATTTAACTTTATATTTTGTGCCCGCTTAGCTAGAGATTTTAAATGCTTTATTCATGAGGCGGGTTTTATTGATGTGAAGATGGGAGGCCATAAATTCACATATTTTCGAAATGCTGAAGTAAAGATGAGCAAATTGGATAGGTTTATGGTATGCCAAAATTTTCTAGACCTCATTCCCAACATTACTGTCACGGCACTACCTAAAGAAATATCAGACCATTGCCCTATATTACTTACATCCTCATGGTGTGATTTTGGACCACCACCATTCAAATTCTTCAATTCATGGATGTTAAGGGAGGATTTTGAATCTATTTTCATTGCTTCATGGAATAGCTTCCGGGGATTTGGTACCCTAGACTTGTACCTGCTGGCAAAACTAAAATGGGTGAAAGACGGACTTAAAAAATGGAGAGCCACCACATTCCCAAAGGAAGAGGTAGGCCTTATGAATCTAAAAGATGTTGTCCACAAACTTGATATTGAAGCCGAATCCAGGATGCTATCTGATGAAGAGATTGAAATAAGATGCAGGGGGCTACAAAGAGATCATTGAAAAAGAGAAAATGTATGTATTAGATCTAAAACAAAAGTCAAGAATTAAGTGGGCGGTTGAAGGAGACGAAAATACTCGATTCTTCAATGGCTATGTCAATAAGAACAACCGGAAAAACAGAATCAACGGTCTTCTGATAAATGGTGAGTGGTGCACTGATCCTTTAAAAATCAAGACGGAGGCATACAATTTTTTTAAAGCAAAATTCCAGGAGGCCTACCCCGTGAGGCCTAAATTAATCAGCCCATTGTTCAAAAAGATTCCAGCATTTGAACTCCAAAATGTTGAATCTCCTATTACACTCGAAGAGATCAAACACGCCGTGTGGGCTTGTGGAAATGAAAAAGCATGTGGACCGAATGGTTTCTCATTTCAATTCATCAAAAAATATTGGGAGGTTCTTTTGGGCGATATAGCAGCGGTGGTCAAATACTTTGAAAGACACGGCACTTTGGATTCCTCATGTAATTCCTCATTTATCTCCCTAATCCCCAAAGTCAAAGACCCGCTTCTTCTCAGCGATTACAAACCGATAAGCCTAATCGGTTGTATGTACAAAATTATTGCAAAAATATTGGCGGTAAGAATCAAAAAAGTGATGGGCCATTGCATCGACGAGGTACAATCGGCATATGTTGAGGGCAGGAATATATTAGACGGACCGTTGGTGGTAAACGAAGTATGCGCATGGGCGAAGAAATCAAAATAAAAAATTCTCTTATTTAAAGTAGATTTCGAAAAGGCGTTTGACACAATAAATTGGGACTTTTTAGACTCAAATTTACAACAAATGGGATTTGGGGAAAAATGGAGGATGTGGATCTGGGGATGCCTTAATTCAGCGAAAGCTTCAATCCTAGTTAATGGAAACCCAACAGATGAGTTTAATACCTCAAAAGGGGTCCGTCAAGGGGACCCGTTGTCACCGTTTCTATTTATTGCGGCAATGGAAGGTCTAAGTGTGCAATAAAAGCAGTTTGCATTAATGGGGCGTTCAAAGGCGTTCAGATGCCACACGATGGTCCGTTGATCACTCATTTATTGTATGCCGACAACGCGTTGTTCATCGGAGAGTAGTCCGAACAAAATATCAAGAACTTGGCTAGGGTATTACATTGCTTTCACGTATTGTCGGGCTTAAAGGTAAACTATAACAAATCAAAAGTTTATGGTATTGGTACACATACAACTGAAGTTGCGTGTTGGGCGAGGCCTCTCGGATGCGAACCATCCGCCCTACCGTTCAATTACCTAGGCGTACCTGTGGGAGCCAACATGAAATTGAAAAAGCATTGGAAACCGATGGTGGATAGATTTCGGGGAAAATTGTCAATTTGGAAAGCAAAATCACTTTCATTCGGGGGACGATTAACGCTCATTAAATCGGTAATGGGGAACCTCTCAACATACTTTCTATCACTATTTGTAGCACCTGAAGGAGTAATCAATACAGTGGAGAAAATTAGACGCCAATTCTTATGGGGGGGGGGGTGGAGGAGCAAACAAAATTTCATTGGGTTCCATGGGAGAAGGTAATAGCGGATAAGAAGCTAGGTGGTTTGGGGGTGGGTTCCTTAAAAGCACTAAATACTTCCATTATTGTAAAATGGTTGTGGAGATTAAGAGTGGAACAAAAGGCATTATGGGCAAAAGTTATTAAAGGTATACATAATATTCAAAACAAACCGGATGAATATTATTCAAAAAAAACATTGACAAGAACTTGGAAAAACATTACTGGTGCAAAGAAAGACCTAGAGAAAAAAGGAGTTTCAATTTATCAGGTGATTAAAAAGAATGTGCAGCCACATGGTGTAACTTGGTCGTGTGGCCTCACGACTGATGATGAGTTTAAAGTCAAAGCATTGAGAGTTAGATTGCAAACTCAGGAACCGGTAGGCATTGGAAAATTCTTATGGGTTAAACATGTGCCTTTAAAAGTAATGAGCTTCATATGGAGGGCTAGATTAGGGCGAATACCACCTGCAGTGGAACTTATCAAAAGATGGGTGATGGTGGACTCAAAATTTGTCAACAGTGCAGGAACGCAGAAGAGACGGTGGATCACATTTTAGTACAATGTCCTTTTGCAAAGTCAATCATGGAGTGGATTTTTGGTTGGTGTAATATCCCTTTGATCAGCTTGAATTCGGTGGTTGGTATTTTGGATTATGCCTCAAACTGGGGAAATTGTCCAAAAAGTAGGGTGAGAGTTGTTGGTATATGTTACGAAATGATGTGGAGTGTGTGGAAAGCAAGGAACAATTGACAGTTCAACAAAAACAAAATGGCAGCTACAAAAGTTGCAGATATTATCAAATCTATCACTTACGTCTGGTTCAAACACAAAAGTGGTAATGAGAGTCTTAAATGGACGGATTGGAGTATACAACTACTATTTAACCGGAGGTTTTTCCTTAAAATTGTTTGCTTACTTTATTTTCTCTTATTTCCATATTGTATCTGTTTTGGGTCTTTTCCTAGCTTCTTGCTAGGGGCTCCTTTTTATATCTATTCATTTGCCGGTTCAAATTTTTTTTTAAGTAATTACACACTATGTGTTCTCAAATTAATTTGTTTATTCTTATTTATGACACATTTCATAATTTTAAATAAAAGACTTTATAAAACTATGTACTGAAATTGCTAATATTTCCCATAAAAAAACGTATGAGTTACTGGAAAAGGGCCAAACATAAATGTGCCGACTATACACAATAAATACATACACATCCCTATTCTAATAAATGAATAGTTTTAATCTTCTTTTGCCAAGTGTCACTCTAATATAACTCCTCATTAATATTATGACATGTGTCATATAGATATATTAGACATCTCATTTCAAAATTCAAATTTACATTTTCTAATTATATGTTAAATTTCAAGTTATAATAACTTTAAAATTTTGATATATCTCTTAATTAATAATTTTTTTAAATGAGTTATTTAAAATAATTAATTAATAATTATAAATTTTTATTATAAAAGTTTAACTAGTTTTATAACCGTGGTTCTCACGGGTTATAAACTAGTAATATTAATATAACGCTAACATATACCAAAGTCAATCTATTCTTGTATGTAGATGTATTATGGCATATATGTGTACGCAGCATACATATATCGTGATGATGCAATATTTTTTTATTTATATGTAATTATGCCATTATTCTATTATAGCAATATATACCAGTAGAGGTAGCGATAAACTGAATATTAACTGATGAATCACCTTATTTTGAATTACTCATAGTGAAATTTCTAAAAAAATCAAGGGTTATTAACCAAAGTAAGTATATTATAATAAGATTGTTACTAAAAGAAAGTGACCAAGTTTTTTGTGTTTTATATGATGTGTATTTTTTTTATTATTAATTTGTATAAAAAAAATCAAAAAATCTTTCTATTCATATTTGAAATGGTTAGTTTGAAGTCTCTAATATCATTTTTTTCAATCAAACGTTACATTTTAAATTAGATTACCTATCTACTTCTCATTAACTACGTTTCTTTACAATTTTGTTAGGTTTGAGTAAAATACAAAACATTTGCTTGAAAATTAAAAAAAAAATTCATCTGATTTCGGGTTTGTTTTGAAATCTACTCTAATAAATAAAAATATTTTTTTTGTTAGATGTTATACTCTCATTCATTTTGTCACATATTATTTTATAGTTATTTTAAATTAAATTTTGTCTACATGTTATTTTATGGTTTTTTTTTTCATTTTATTAAATTTCACATAATATTTAAATGTAATAATTGTAATATATATATATATATATATATATATATATATATATATATATATATATATATATTACAATAAATGGATTTTAATTTTATTTTCATTATAAATTCAAATTTCATATATATATATATATATATATATATATATATATATATATATATATATATATACACACACACACACACACACACTAGTCGTTTACCTGCGTCAAGCGTCGAGTGCGAATATTTTTTTCAGAAATTAGTCTAGAGACGATTAGTTCATTTGCACAAATAATTTACTACATATAAACAATTATCAATAAAAGTAATGCTGGCATAAACGAAATCAGTAAAATGTAAAAATAAAAAGTTGGGATTCTTTAAAAATGCATATAGACACATGATCGATTCTACATTATTAATCGTGCAACATTTCTTTATACACCACATTTGATGTATAAACTTCACTGTCTTTGAATTGTTTGTAAGACTTCAATAATGCATCTGTATTGACACGTGATATCAGTTTGGATAATGTCACATAAAGTTGGTCATGCGAGAAAACCGATTTTGGAAGCTAAATACTTACATTCAGAATCGTGTGTCGCCAAGGGCGGATGCAAGATTTCACAGTAGGTGTTGCACGGGAAAGTCAAGGTTTGGACAATAGTAGAAAAAAATAAAAATTTTGAAATATTTCGAAAATTTTTCCAATGTGGTCGGAAAAGCCAGGGGTTGCTGGTGCCACCCTAGACCCCCCTAAATCCACCCCTGTGTGTCGCTGAACTTTGTTGATTATCATCACGAAACATAATCAAATTGAAAATTATTTTCTTTTCAGCTTGAATAGGAACATATGATCTTCAAACTTATAAATGAATCATTGGCA